>NC_073384.1:6244014-6381514 GCF_028641065.1 Leucoraja erinaceus | reverse complement strand
TTTAGGTCACTACTAATGGAGCAGTTAGGGTAGATTTAAGGTTTTTTTTTTTACTGTCACACTTACCAAGGTACAGTGAAAAGTTTTGATTTGCATGCTAGCCATACAGATCAGATATACCATTAGTAGCAATAAGGAACTACAGATAGACAAGATGCTGCAGTAATTCAGCGGGACAGGCCTACTCCTGCACCTATTTTCTATGTTTCTATGTTTCTATCTCCAAACTAAACTAAACTTAAAACATGCCCGTTCTTTGCATTGAATCCGAGCGAGTGAGAGAATATGATGATCCACTTAGTTATATTATTATCTGTAGTTTTGGCAAATTATCCGTAAACCACTCACAGCCATTTCTGGGAAAGATGGCTGTGTTACGTTAAGAGGCAAAATGTCAATTCAATCATTTTAAGGGCCTGTTAATCATCAAATACAGTATTATCTCCCCAAGCTATCCCTCGGGAAAATGCTAATGTTTCACTGGGTTTAACAAAATTCCTAACAGATGTGTGTGGCAGAAAGGGGAAGGGATGTCGGAGTTATAAGCCACATGATGCTCGTTTATTTTGTTATAGCATTAAGTTAAAAAAACCCATCTGAGTCATTTTTCAAGATTCGAGATTCAATTTAATTGTCACACGTACCAATTAAGGCACAGTGAAATTCGAGTTACCGTTCACCCATACTAAGTGAGAAGAGCAACCAATACACAATATAACTACTTAACATAGAATTTAACATAAACATCCACCACAGTGGAATCCACATTCCTCACTGTGATGGAAGGCAATAAAGTTCGGTCATCTTCCTCCTGTAGGGGCTGTCCCACTTGGGCGACCTAATCCGCGAGTTCTGGCGAGTTTGCCCTCGACTCGTGCTCGCCAGCATGGTCGACACGAGGTCGTAGGAGGTCTTCGTAACTCTCCTTCATGCTCGAGAGTGGTCTCGAGGCATCAGCTAGGTCGCGGCATTTTTACTCAATATGTTAAAAAGTGCCCGCGAGTGAAAAAAAGGTTGCCATGGAAAAAAATCGATACTTTTTTTACGCGTAGGTTTAGTCGTAGTAGGCCGGCATGTTAGTCGTAGGTGATCAAAGGTAGTCGAAGGTAGTGGTAGATAGTTTTCATCATAGTCGAAGGGAGGTCGACTTCACTCTCCACTATTCGGTGTCCAATTTTCCCGAAGTTAGTCGTAGCTAGTTGTAGCTGGTCTTCAACATAGTCGAAGAAGGTCGAAGGAGGTCTTCAACATTACTACATTACTCCGGTTTTTGTGTCGATCTACGTTTCAAACCAGCATCTGCATTTCCTTCCAACACATTTTGTCCGCTCCCTTCCATTGACTCCATCTACACCTCACGCTGCCTCGGCAAGGCCAGCAGTATAAGCAAGGACCAGTCTCACCCCTGGCCACTCCCTCTTCTCCCCTCTCCCATCAGCTAAGTCTAAGAGGTACAGAAGTGTGAGAAAAAGTGTTTCCTTGTCTCCGTTCTAAATGGCTTACCCCTTATTCTTAAACTGTGAGAGCAGCGCTGAACTACTATCTACCTGACTGGTGACCCTTGGACTATCTTTGTTTGGACTATACTGGTTTTACCTGGCATTGAACGTTATTCCCTTATCATGCATCTGTACACTGTGAATGGCTCGATTGTAATCATGTATTGTCTTTGCACTGACTGGTTAACACGCAACAAAATCTTTTCACTGTACCCCTGGTACACGTGACAATAAACTAAACTGAACTGAGGGTGTCTGATGATGTTGGGAACAGTGGTAAATGGAGGACATCTTGCTAAACATTTTGAGGGCCACTCCCTCTTCTCCCCTCTCCCATCAGCTAAGTCTAAGAGGTACAGAAGTGTGAAAACGCACACCTCCAGATTCAGGGGCAGTTTCTTCCCGGCTGTTATCAGGCAACTGAACCATCCTATTAACCAATAGAGAGCTGTCCTGAGCTACCAACTACCTCATTGGAGACTCGGACTCTCTTTAATCGGACTTTACTGGCCTTATCTTGCACTAAACGTTATTCTTGTTATTCCCCTTATCATGCATTTGTACACTGGACGGGCTCGACTGTAATCATGTGTTGCTTTCTGCTGACTGGTTAGCGCGCAACAAAAGCTTGTCACCGTATCTCCACTCCACTCCACTCCACTCCACTCCACTCCACTCCTCCACTCCACTCCTCCACTCCACTCCACTCCACTCCACTCCACTCCACTCCACCCCACTCCACACCACTCAACTCCACTCCACTCAACTCCACTCCACTCCACTCCACTCCACTCCACTCCTCTCCACTCCAATCCACTCCACTCAACTCCACTCCACTCCACTCCACTCCACTCCACTCCACTCCACTCCACTCCACTCCACTCCACTCCACTCCACTCCACTCCACTCCACTCAACTCAACTCCACTCCACTCCACTCCTCCACTCCACCTCCCTCCACTCCACTCCACTCCACTCCACTCCACTCCACTCTACTCCACTCCACTCCACTCCACTCCACTCCACTCCACTCCACTCCACTCCACTCCACTCCACTCCACTCCATCCACTCCACTCCACTCCACTCCACTCCACTCTCCACTCCACTCCACTCCACTCCACTCCACTCTACTCCACTCCACTCCACTCCACTCCACTCCACTCCACTCCACTCCACTCCACTCCACTCCACTCCACTCCACTCCACTCCACTCCACTCCACTCCACTCCACTCAACTCCACTCCACTCCACTCCACTCCACTCCACTCCACTCCACTCCACTCCACTCAACCACTCCACTCCACTCCACTCCACTCCACTCCACTCCACTCCACTCCACTCCCCTAAACTACACTCATACTACACTACACAGCACTACAGCACACCACTCAACTCCACTCCACTCACTCCACTCCACTCCACTCTCCACTCCACTCCACTCCACTCCACTCCACTCCACTCCACTCCACTCACTCCACTCCACTCCACTCCAAATCAACTCCACTCCACTCAACTCCACTCCACTCAAATCCACTCCACTCCACTCCACTCCACTCCACTCAACTCCACTCCACTCCACTCCACTCCACTCCACTCCACTCCACTCCACTCCACTCCACTCCACTCCGCTCCACTCCACTCCACTCCACTCCACTCCACTCCACTCCACTCCACTCCACTCCACTCCACTCCACTCCTCCACTCCACTCCACTCCACTCCACTCCACTCCACTCCACTCCACTCCACTCCACTCAACTCCAACTAAACCACACTGGAGCGTTTGCGTTGACTGTGGTACCACTCTGGTAATGTTGGATCTCAGTCTACACTAAACTAAACTAAACTAATATGATGTTCACAAAATGAAGCCATTTAACTGGATCGCATTGGTCACAGGGCCCTGACCCGACTTGCGATCCAAAATTGCCGACAGCACAGATTAAATTTTTCCAGATGTGAAGAAAGTGCAAGTAGCCAACAGCACACGCTGGGGACGGGAAGCTTCAGTAGTTCAGCGGTGGTTTAATTGTCACATGTGTAACTGTGCAGTGAAATTCATCCCGCGTATTTACACACGTGGGCGCCGCCATCTTTTGGCGCTATTTCCAAAGTCCAAAAGTCCGGCCCGCCCGCCCGCTCGCTCGGTCTACTGGAGCGGCTCCCGATCCAGGCGAGCCCCAGGTTCCTGCAGGGCCTTCCTCTGCCGCCCTCGACCGGCCCGGCCCGTGAACCCACGCCCGTCCCCTCTCCTCTCCTCTCCACACCCGGCCATCTCTCTGTGTGTCCCGGGGGGGTGGGCACCTCCTGCAGCCGACCATGATGGGGTTACCACGGTCCACCCTCACACCGGCCCTTGCATCTCACATCCGACCTCTCATAAGTTCATAAGCGATAGGGGGCAGAAATCGGCCATTCGGCCCATCAAGTCTACTCCGCCGTTCAATCATGGCTGATCTATCTCCCCCTCTTAATAGACAATAGACAATAGACAATAGATGCAGGAGTAGGCCATTCGGTCCTTCGAGCCAGCACCGCCATTCAATGTGATCATGGCTGATCATTCCCAATCAGTACCCCGTTCCTGCCTTCTCCCCATATCCCCTGACTCCGCTATTTTTTAAGAGCCCTATCCAGCTCTCTCTTGAAAGTATCCAGAGAACCGGCCTCCACCGTCCTCTGAGGCAGAGAATTCCACAGACTCACCACTCTCTGTGAGAAAAGTGTTTTCTCGTCTCAACACCATTCTCCTGCCTTCTCCCCATTACCCCTGATACCCGTACTAATCACATACGGCATTCCAGCGACTCCCTCCTGGTACCCTGATCCGGGGATCCTCCGGGCACTCCTGGCGGGTCCCACATCCCAAAGAACCTTCGGGTTTTCCGGGACTGCTGGGCGACGCGTTGGCTGGAATTTATCCTTGACAAAGATTGTAACATCGTTGTTCAATTTTGGTCGCCCAATTTGGTCGCCCAATTATAGGAAGGATGTCAACAAAATAGAGAGAGTACAGAGGAGATTAACTAGAATGTTGCCTGGGTTTCAACAACTAAGTTACAGAGAAAGGTTGAATAAGTTAGGTCTTTATTCTCTGGAGCGCAGAAGGTTAAGGGGGGACTTGATAGAGGTCTTTAAAATGATGAGAGGGATAGACAGAGTTGATGTGGACCAGCTTTTCCCTTTGAGAATAGGGAAGATTCAAACAAGAGGACATGACTTTAGAATTAAGGGACAGAAGTTTAGGGGTAACATGAGGGGGAACTTCTTTACTCAGAGAGTGGTAGCGGTGTGGAATGAGCTTCCAGTGGAAGTGGTGTCGGCAGGTTCATTGGTATCATTTAAAAATAAATTGGATAGGCATATGGATGAGAAGGGAATGGAGGGTTATGGTATGAGTGCAGGCAGGTGGGACTAAGGGAAAAAAGTTGTTCGGCACAGACTTGTAGGGCTGAGATGGCCTGTTTCCGTGCTGTAATTGTTATATGGTTATATCGTTATATGGTTTAATAATCGGTATATTTGATATTTAAGAATATTTGTTTTACTTTATACTGTGGTGCTATTGTTTTGAGTTGGACATGTTATTCTTGTTATTTTGGGTTAAAATGTAGGTTTTTGGTTCCCGAGCTGTTCCAGCGGTTCGTCTAGGCCTTCGGGCGTTTTGGCGGGCACCGTGACTGGGCATCTCGGGAGCGTCTTTGCCACGTGGCTCCTCGGCAACTCTTCACCAGAAGATACATTCTAAGGTGTTTCCCACTTTTCCCACTGCTTTTCCCACTGAGCTTTTCCCACTGAGAGTAGGGAAGATTCAAACAAGGGGACATGACATGAGAATTAAGGGACTGAAGTTTAGGGGTAACATGAGGGGGAACTTCTTTACTCAGAGAGTGGTAGCTGTGTGGAATGAGCTTCCAGTGAAGGTGGTGGAGGCAGGTTCGTTTTTATCATTTAAAAATAAATTGGATAGTTATATGGATGGGAAGGGAATGGAAGGTTATGGTCTGAGCGCAGGTATATGGGACTAGGGGAGAATATGTGTTCGGCACGGACTAGAAGGGTCGAAATGGCCTGTTTCCGTGCTGTAATTGTTATATGGTTATATGGTTATATGGTTATATGGTGTGAATGACGAGTTTTAGCCTGAAGATCTGCCCCTGGAGCTTCCCCACAGCCACTGACAATTTGCTGGCCATCGAAAACCTTCGATAGGCACAAAAATGCCGGAGTAACTCAGCGGGACAGGCTGCATCTCTAGAGAGAAGGAACGGGTGACGTTTCGGGTCGAGACCCTTCTTCTCCTCACACCCCTTGTAATGGACTGTTCGAACTACTTCCCTCCGGCAGACGTTACAAGGCCTTCTACGCCCGAACCTCCAGACTCAGGAACAGCTTCATTCCCAGAGCTATAGCGGCTCTGAACAGGCCCTGCTGAGTGCCCCCCACCCCCCCTGGACTGTCTCCCTCGGATGGTCACGTCAGCACAGACACATCTGCACTTTAGTCTGTTTTGACTATTTTACTGTTGTAATGTTCTTTGTACAAACCATGTTCTCGGGGTATCTAAACCTAAATTTGAGTAGTTACTTAAGTTATGATGTCGTATGGAAGCTGCATACCCAAATCCCGTTGCACTTATGTGCAATGACAATAAAAGATATTATTATTATTATTATTATTATTATTATTATTATTATTATTAATATTATTCAGACACCGAAACGTCACCCATTCCTTCTTGCCAGAGACGCTGCCTGTCCCGCTGAGTTACTCCAGCATTTTCGGTGTAAACCAGCAACTGCTGTTCGTTCCTGCAGTTCACATCGAAAACGCTCTGGCAGTTTTGAGTCTGGAGGTACAGCATGGAGACGGGCCCTTCGGCCCATCGAGTCCACACCGACCATCGATCAGCCGTTCACATCAGCTCAATGTCAACCCACTTTCTCTTCTCTCAACTGCACATTAAGGACATTTTACAGAGAGCCAATTAACCTACAAACCTGCTCGTCTCTGGCATGCGGGAGGAAACTGGAGCACCTGGAGGAAACCCACACGGTCCCAGGGAGAACGTACAAACTCTGCACAAACAGGAAGTCAGCGCCTGTTTCCACGTTGTACGACTATGCCTCTATGACACTAATAATCAGAATGATTGGGGATTTAAAGGTTCATTCAAAGCCTGTTCACTTGAAATTGAATGAATGAATAAGTTTATTGGCCAAGTATTCACATACAAGGAATTTGCCTTGGTGCTCCGCCCGCAAGTAACAACACGACATACAGTAACAATTAAGAATGACACATCAAACTGTAAACATTAATAATAAAACATTGCTGTTTAAACATGTGAATGAAATAAAATACCAGAGCAAAAGGAGGCTATAGACTATTGGTTATTGAGTAGAGCTACTACTCGTGGAAAGAAGCTGTGGTGTCTGGCTGTGGCAGCTTTGACAGTCCGGAGTCGCCTTCCAGAGGGAAGTGATTCAAAGAGTTTGTGGCCAGGGTGAGAGGGGTCAGAGATGATCTTGCCCGCTCGCTTCCTGGCCCTTGCAGTGTACAGTTCATCAATGGGGGGAAGGTTGCAGCCAACAACCTTCTCAGCTGATCGGACGATTCGCTGCAGCCTCCGGATGTCGTGCTTGGTGGCTGAGCCAAACCAGACCATGATGGAGAAGGTGAGGACAGATTCTACGATGGGCGTGTAGAATTGGACCATCATTGCCTGTGGCAGATTGTGTTTCCTCAGCTCCCGCAGGAAGTACATCCTCTGTTGGGCCTTTTTGACTGTGGATGGTCGCCTCCCATTTCAGGTCCTTGGAGATGATGGTTCCAAGGAACTTAAAATACTCCACAGATGTGACTGTGGTGTTGTTGACGATGAGTGGGGGGGATGAGGTGACTACATCTAGTCATGAGTTTGTTTTCATCAGACTATTATTTCATATATAATTTGGAAATTTTGCAATCCAATGCATAATCATTTACGTTCCAAAATTATGATTTTGCAATGCATACCTCCAAGTCTCAACTGAGGTTGGTAATAGTCATACAATTATATAAAAACCCTGCTGGGCTTGGAGGTGTTACAACCAGGGCATATAATGAAGAGAAAATATTATGTTTCACTGTTCACAGTGTGGTTTCACCATCTCTGGAGGTTTAACAAGTAACATGGCTTAGTTTTGGCAAAGGGTTAGCAAAAGCCCTCAAAATTTGGTTTCTAATCCCTCTCTCGACATTCTCACCAAAATTACAATCAGTAAATTGGTAGAAACCCCATTTTCCCCATCCTACACTTTTTCCAAGGCTCGGACTAAAACGTAAATTTGAACGAGGCTGAGAAAATGTATTAAATTTATATAAAATTTATTAAATGTTTAATTTAAAAAAAAATATTTTAATTTAAAAAAAAAAATATATATATATATTTTCCATTCTTTGAGTAGTGAGTGAGCCCTTTCTGTAGTTGGGGACCAAATGTCGATTCAAAGTTTAGTTTCGTCAGAGGTATAGCGTAGAAAAAAGGCCCTTCGGCCCACCGGGTCTGCGCCGACCAGCGATCCCCGCACATTAACACACTACCCTACACACACAAGGGACATTTTTTACATTTAAAGACCAAGCCAATTAACCTACAAACCTGCACGCCTTTGGAGTGTGGGAGGACGAAGATCTCGGAGAAAACCCACGCAGGTCGCGGGGAGAACGTACAAACTCCGTACAGACAGCGTCCGTGGTCAGGATCGAACCCAGGTCTCTGGCGCTAGAAACAGCAACTCTACCGCTGTGCCACCGTGATGCCCCAGTTGCTGCTAATAAATGGAGGGAACATTGGTGGGACCTTTCTGCAGAATGTTTTTGGAGCATAGAATTTATTGCCATGGGAAATAGTTAAAGCCAGGATCTTTTTACCTTCTAAGATAAGCATGGATATTTATTCGGACTAGAGGAATAAGTAGGGGTGACGCAAGGAACTGCAGATGCTGGAATATTGAGTCAAGCACAAAGTACTGGAGTAACTCAGCAGGTCAGGCAGCATCTGTGGGGGGACATGGAGAGATGACCTTTCAGGGTTGGGACCCTTCTTCAGACTGTAGGTGTGGGGGGGGGGGGGGGGGGGGTGGGGGGGAGGAAGCTGGAGAAGAGATGAGGGTGGGGGCCAAGCCTAGCATATGTTGGGGTGTGAGGATTAGTTTAGGATTGTTAGAGAGGATAGTAGGGGGCGGTACAATGGGCCGAAAGGCCTCCATTTGTGCTACATGTTTGTATCAAGAGAGAGTTAGAGAGTAATGCCCCTGTCCCACTTAGGAAACCTGAACGGAAACCTCTGGAGACTTTGCGCCCCAACCAAGGTTCCCGGAGGTTGTGTGGTTGCCGGAGGGTGCAGGTAGTGGAAGCAGGTAGGAAGACTGACAAAAACCTCCGGGAACCGCACGGAAACCTTGGGTGGGGCGCAAAGTCTCCAGAGGTTTCCGTTCAGATTTCATAAGTGGAACAGCGGCATTAGCTCTTAGGGCTAACGGAATCAAGGGATGTGGGGAGAAAGCAGGAACGGGGTACTGATTTTGGATGATCAGCATATTACTGGCTCGAAGGGCCGAATGGCCTACACCTGCACCTATTTTTTATGCTTCTATGTTTCCATGCATGATTAGTTCAAAATTCATCATTATCTTTGATAAATCTTCATCTGAGGAAAGGGGATCATGACGGAAGGCTCCTCGTGGCGATCCCTGGAAGCGATGACGCGATGCACTCTGGACGCATCGGGCGACAATTTGGACGATGACAGCGAGCAACATCGTCTGACGCACGAGCAAACGAACGAACGGAAAGGCCTCGAGCCGAAACGGCACCCGTCCTTTCTCTCCAGCGATGATGCCTGACCCCGTCAGTTGCTCCAGCACTTTGCGTCCATCTTCGGTGAAAGCCAACACCTGCAGTTCTTCTCTCCCACAATCTCCATCATGTCTGGTTCGGGGGGACAGAGGAGCGTAAAGGGCATGTCCCACTTGGGGCATCACTTACGCGACAGGCCAGTAGTGATGGTCGCGCCACGGTCCCGCGAGAGTCGGGCGCATCATCATCCGCCCGCACAGCAGCGTGGAGCGCGCGACGTCAATTGATGATAGACACAAAATACCGGAGCAACTCAACGGGTACGGCGGCATCTCTGGAGAGAAGGAATGGATGATGTTCCGGGCCGAGACTCTTCTTCAGTCTGAAAGAGATGCTGCCGGTCCCGCTGAGTTACTCCTGCATTTTGTGTCTATCTTCAATCTTCCTGGCCCCGCTCTGGGAATAGAAGTGGGGGCGGATCCGGACCGCAAAGGCCGTGAACCCCAGGCTGAGTTCGGCGATCGTTTGCCTGCTTCTGCTGCTGTTGGAGGTGAGACGTTGCGTCACGCCAGGGTCTTGGGTCTGTCCCACTTTGGCCGTCAGTTACACGACTGGCCGGTGGCACGCGAAGAATTCATGCAGGACGAAGTCCACACTCCTCCACGCCACTCCATGTGCCCGTCCACGCGCTACCCACATGCTACCCACGCGCTACACACACGCTACCCTCATGCTACCAACACGCTACCCACATGCTACCCAAACGCTACACATACACTACCCACACGCTACCCAAACGCTACACACACGCTACCCACACGCTACCAAAACGCTACCCACATGCTACCCAAACGCTACACATATGCTACCAACACGCTACCAACACGCTACCCACACGCTACCCAAACGCTACACACACGCTACCCACACGCTACCCAAACGCTACACATACGCTACCCACACGCTACCCAAACGCTACACATATGCTACCCACACGCTACCCACATGCTACCCACACGCTACCCAAACGCTACACACACGCTACCCACACGCTACCCAGACACTACCCACGCGCTACCCACATGCTACCCACACGCTACCCAAACGCTACCCTCACGCTACCAACACACTACCCAGACACTACCCACGCGCTACCCACATGCTACCCACATGCTACACACACGCTACCCACACGCTACCCACACGCTACCCACACGCTACCCACACGCTACCCACACGCTACCCACACGCTACCCACACGCTACCCACACGCTACCCACACGCTACCCACACGCTACCAACACGCTACCCAGACACTACCCACACGCTACCCACACACTACCCACGCGCTACCCACACGCTACCCACACGCTACACTACACACGCTACCCACACGCTACCCACGAGCTACCCACATGCTACCCACACGCTACCCACGCAGTACCCACACGCTACCCACATTCTACCCACACGCTACCCTCACGCTACCAACACGCTACCCAGACACTACCCACGTGCTACCCACACGCTACCCACACGTTAGTAGGTCGCGTAAATGGTGCGCGAAAGACAGCCAAGTGGGACAGGCCCTTACAGCAGCATTTGATCTTCTCCTGACGGACTGTAATGGATTGTAAAGTCATTATGTAATGAGCTCCCCCGACTCTTAGCTCGAGGCCATATTTAAGTTCCTTCTCTTATGGTAATAGTTTGTCATCTTCATGTGCAGAACAAAGGGGGGGGCAACCAGGTCGACAGAGGTTAAGAGAATGAGTCCTCTTGAGACGACCTATTTCCCCAGGGAACGAGAGCACAGCAGGCTTGTTTGAGGTCCCAGGCCTTTGAGGTAGATGGTGTAACGATGACATAAACACTGCTGGAATCCGATCTCATTCACCGACCTTCCCGCGGAGAGCACTGACATCTGACGATACATGGAGCCAAAAGCTAGGCTTGCCAATTGCAGGATGTCATCCGCTGATCTGCTTCAGAGAGAATTGCAGGGCCACTGTACGTTTTCCCTAGCTCCCTGTTCAGCCATACTTGGGAAACGCTATGTCCGATTACATCAGAGGCTGCTTAGTACAATGGGTTTCACCAGCTGTCTTTCACCAGAAAAACTTGTCAATCTATCTTAAAAAAAGGTAAAGGATCGGAGAACCAGAACCACCACGTGTCAGTGTAGAGGGCGACACGGTGGCGCAGCGGTAGAGTCGCTGCCTCTCACGGCACCGGAGACCCGGGTTCGATCCCGACCACGGGTGCTGCCTGTACGGAGTTTGTACGTTCTCCCCGCGACCTGCGTGGGTTTTCTCCGAGATCTTCGGTTTCCTCCCACACTCCAAAGGGCGTACAGGTTTGTAGGTTAATTGGCTTGGTGTAAATGTAAATTGTCCCCAGTGTGTGTGTAGGATAGTGTTAGCGTGCGGGGATCGCTGGACGGGTGATATTTCAGGTCATGTCCCTTCTTCAGACACTGGAACAGAACTGCAGATGCTAGTATATACGGAAGAGAGTTGAGGTCCCGACCACGGGGGAAAATGGAGGAGGACTGGCCAAATTTTGTGCCTTCCACCACATTGATGAATGCTGTGGTGGCTGTTTGTGTTAAATCTTTATTGTGTTTTTGTGTGTTCTTTTTTCACTGTACCGCTGCTGGCAAATTCACTTCACTTGCACTTTATGTCCAAATCCAAAACGTCACCTTTTTCTCCAGAGGTGCTGCCTAACCCACGGAGTTACTCCATCACTCGGAGTTACTCCATCGAAGGGGGACCCACAGCCCCATTTATATCAACGGGTCGATGGTTGAAAGGGTCAAGAACTTCAAATTCCTGGGCGTGCACATCTCTGAAGATCTCTCCTGGTCCGAGAACACTAACGCAATTATCAAAAAAACTCATCAGCGCCTCTACTTCCTGAGAAGATTACGGTGAGTCGGTTTGTCAAGGAAGACTCTCTCTAACTTCTACAGGTGCGCAGTAGAGAGCATGCTGACCGGTTGCATCGTGGCTTGGTTCGGCAACTTGAGCGCCCTGGAGAGGAAAAGACTACAAAAAGGAGTAAACACTGCCCAGTCCATCATCGGCTCTGACTTTCCTTCCATCGAGGGGATTTATCGCAGTCGCTGCCTCAAATAGGCTGGCAGTATCATCAAAGACCCACACCATCCTGGCCACACACTCATCTCCCCGCTACCTTCAGGTAGAAGGTACAGGAGCCTGAAGACTGCAATGTCCAGGTTCAGGAATAGCTACTTCCCCACAGCCATCAGGCTATTAAACCTGGCTCGGACAAAACTCTGATTATTAACAACCCATTATCTGTTATTTGCACTTTACCAGTTTATTTATTCATGTGTGTGTGTATATTTATATCATGGTATATGGACACACTGATCTGTTTTGTAGTAAATGCCTACTATGTTCTGTGTGCTTAAGCAAAGCAAGAATTTCAATGTCCTATACAGGGACACATGACAATAAACTCACTTGAACTTGAACTCTGTGCCAGAAGAGGTAGTCGAGGCAGGTACAATAACAATATTTAAAATACACTAGTTTGTTGGGAGACAGATTTTACATTTACCAAACCAATTAACCTACAAACCTGTACATCTTTGCAGTGCGGGAGGAAACTAAGATCTCGGAGAAAACCCACGCAGGTCACAGGGAGAACGTACAGACGCCGTACAGACAGCTCCCGCAGTCGGGATCGAACCCGGGTCTACTGGTGCTGTAAGCGCTGTAAGGCAGCAACTCTACCGCTGAGCCACCGTGACTGCTGTGGTTGCGGGTACATGGATGGGAGAGGTCTACAGGAATAGGGGCAGATGCGACTAGTCGATGGGGCATCTCGACAGCATGGACGAGTTGGGCCGAATGGCCTGTTTCCGTTCTGAATGACTAAATGACTCAATCTAAAAAAAAAGAACCATCTCAAATGAAAATGCTAATGTAACTGTAGGCAGTGGTTTGAGGATGAAAATGTAGATGAATGATGCAATCCAGAATCTATTGAGCGGTGTTTTGCTGAATTATGCATGATATGTTAAACACAGGCCCCATCTGTCCGGTTTGGTACTGGCAAAAGATGATTAGACACACAGTCGGCAGCTCGACATGGTCCTATTTTAGTTGAGGGATACATTTTGGTCAATGCTGTCGGGACAACCTTCCTCTCTAGAGCAGCGCCACAGGATCTTGCATTTGTGGCCATAATACCATGAATTCCCAGAGAAGAATTAGGCCATTCAGCCCATCGAGTCTATTCCGCCACTCGATCACGGCTGACCTATTTTACCCTCTCAACCTCATTCTTCTGCCTTATCCCCATAACAATAGACAACAGACAACAGGTGCAGGAGTAGGCCATTTGGCCCTTCGAGCCAGCACCGTCATTCACTGTGATCATGGCTGATCATCCCCAATCAGTACTCCGTTCCTGCCTTCTCCCCTGACTCTGCTATCTTTACGAGCTCTATCTAGCTCTCTCTTGAAAGTATCCAGAGAACCGGCCTCCACCGCCCTCTGAGGCAGAGAATTCCATAGATTCGCAAGTCTCTGGGTAAAATAGTGTTTCCTCGTCTCCGTTCTAAATAGCTTACTCCTTATTCTTAAACTGTGAGCTCTGGTTCTGGACTCCCCCAACATCAGGAACATGTTTTCTGCCCCTAGTGTGTCCAAGCCCTTAACAATCTTTTATGTTTCAATAAGATGCCCTCTCATACTTCTAAACTCCAGAGTGTACAAGCCCAGCCGCTCCATTCTCTCAGCATATGACAGTCCCGCCATCCCGGGAATTAACCTTGTAAACCTACGCTGCACTCCCTCAATAGCAACTTTAACTTTAACTTTGCATTGTGGACGGCTCGATTATATTCATGTACAGTCTCTCCTTTGACTGGAGAGCATGCAAACAAAGCTGTTCGCTGTACCTCGGTACACGTGACAATTAGATACTAAAGCAAACTAAACTAAAATGAGTAATATTGAATGTATAGATACAATAAGAACGATTTTGATTTGCATATCTTTGTTAGTTACAATTAAAGTTTATTTTTGAAATTAAAAAGTTACCCATTTATCTATTTTTTGCAAAAAAATTATTTTCAAAAAAACTTTTCAAAGACTTTAAAAGACTTTAAAAGACGAGGGGCAAGGTATATCTCCACCTATCTTTTTCTTTTCCCCCCTACATTTCTCTGCCCCACTTCTTTGGTAGTTTAGGGGACTTTCTTTTGTTCTTTTTCGATCTATCTTTTCACTTTCTACTTTTTATCTTTCTTGTCTTCTTTTTCTTTTTCTTTTTTCATTTTCATTTTTCATTTTCAGATCATTCTAACTGGGACGAATGACAATCGAACACTCTTGACATATACACACACACGCACACACGCACGCACACACACACACACACACACACACACACACACACACACACACACACACACACACACACACACACACACGCACACACACACGCAAGCACACACGCACGCACACACACACACACATATATATATATGCATTATGCTGTGATTTGAGGATAAAAATATAGATGAAGTCCAATCCAATATGTATTGACCGGTGGGTTAGTGCTACGGGTCATAAGGTTAAAAATGAAGCTGTACGATAATTGTATAATTTTAGATGCCGAATGTTTTATTTCTGTACAAATTGCTTCGAATAAAAATAAATTAAAAAAAAAAAAAAAAAGCATTTACGAGTATTAAGGTTAAACAATGAACATTAACAACTATCAACCTCTCATTATTGAACAGTTGGTTCGGGAAAGAAAAATAGTATTAGTTGTAATCAAACACTTTTATTTCCTCATAAAAATAAGGGGTTCAAATGAAAACAGTAATGCCAACATTGTCAAGAGTCAAGAGTGTTTTATTGTCACGTGTCCCAGATAGAACAATGACATTCGAACTTGCAGCAGCACAACACACTATGTGAACATAGTACAATGTAAGCAGTGTAATACATTAGAAAAAAAATTGGTGTGTGAACCAGGGGCCACAGTTTAAGAATAAAGGGGTAAGCCATTTAGAACGGAGACGGGGAAACACTTTTTCACACAGAGAGTTGTGAGTCTGTGGAATTCTCTGTGTCAGAGGGCGGTGGAGGCCGGTTCTCTGGATGCTTTCAAGAGAGAGCTAGATAGGGATCTTAAAGGTAGTGGAGTCAGTGGATATGGGGAGAAGGCAGGAACGGGGTACTGATTGGGGATGATCAGCCATGATCACATTGAATGGCGGTGCTGGCTCTAAGGGCTGAATGGCCTACTCCTGCACCTATTGTCTATTGTGGTATATACACACACACACACACACACACACACACACACACACACACACACACACACACACACACACACACACACACACACACACACACACACACACACACACACACACACACACACACACACACACACACACACACACACACACACACACACACACACACACACACACACACACACACACACACACACACACACACACACACACACACACACACACACACAGCACACACACACACACACACACACACACACACACCACACACACACACACACACACACACACACACACACACACACACACACACACACACACACACGCACACACACACACACACACACACACACATAGAGACACACACACACACACACACACACACACACACACACACACACACACACACACACACACATATATATATGCATTATGCTGTGATTTGAGAATAAAAATGTAGATGTAGTCCAATCCAATATGTATTGACCAGTGGGTTGGTGCTACTGAATTATGCATGATATGTTAAATTCAGGCTCCATCTGTTGTCCTGAATAGATGCAGAAGATGATTACACTCACACACACACACACACACACAGCAGCTCAGACATGGTCACATTATAGTTGAGGCATGCATGTTGGTCAATGTTGTCGGGGTCAACCATCCCCCTCCTCCCCCTTTGGTCTGCTTCCACAGGAGGTATCATCTAAGATTGTATACAGGACCTTGTTTAGTTATAGCCCTGTCCCACTGTACGAGTTCATTCAAGAGCTCTCCCGAGTTTAAAAAAAAACCAAACTCGTGGTAAGCGCGTAGAATGTACGTAGCGGGTACGTCGGAGCTCGGGGACGTCTCTTAGCGGCTCGTAACGCTGACGGCAGGTACTCGGGAAACGCGGTAAGCTGGTGAAGACGCGTGAAGATTTTTCAACATGTTGAAAAATGTCCACGAGAGCCCCGAGTACCGACGAGCGGCCGTTACCGTAAATCTTCGCGTTCGAATCAGGGGAAAACTCGGGAGAACTCTTGAATTACCTCGTACAGTGGGACAGCCCCATTATTCAACTGAGATCGCCTCTGACGTAGAAAATAGGTGCAGGAGTAGACCATTCGGCAGATGCTGGTTTACACCAAAGATAGACACAAGATGCTGGAGTAACTCAGCGGGGCAGGCAGCATCGCTGGGGGGGAAGGCATGGGTGACATTTCGGGTCGAGATCTTTCTTCAGATTCTTCATCAGTCTGAAGAAGGGTCTTGACCTGAAACGTCACCCACTCCCTCTCTCCAGAGATGCTGCCTGCCAGCATTTTACATGGAAACATAGGTGCAGGAGAAGGCCGTTCGGCCCTTCGATCCAGCACCGTCATTCAATATGATCATGGCTGATCATCCAAAATCAGTATCCCGTTCCTGCTTTCTCCCCTTATTCCTTGATTCCTAAGAGCCAAATCTTGCTCTCTCTTGAAATAGCTTCATTCCATCACTGCCCTCATGTAAAGATTCTACCTCCCCTGCACATCTCCTTTAAACCTTGCCCCCCTAGCCTTCAAGCTATGCCCCTCTAGTCTTTGACATTAACTTTGGGAACAAGGTTCTGACTGTCTACCTTATCTATGCCTCTCATGATTTTTATATACATCTATCAGTTGGGGCGGCACTGTGGCGCAGCGGTAGAGTCGCTGCTTTACAGCTCCAGGGACGCGGGTTCAATCCTGACTACGGGTGCTGTCTGTACGGAGTTTGTACGTTCACCCTGTGACCGCGCGGATTTTCTCCAGGTTCTCTGGTTTCCTCCCACATTCCAAAGACGTGCAGGCTTGTAAGTTCCTTGGCTTCTGTAAATTTGTAGGATAGAACTAGTGTGCGGGTGATCGCTGACTCGATGGGCTGAAGGGCCTGTTTCCACCTTGAAAAATCTGAAACTAAATCATGCAAACTCCACACAAACAGCGCCCAGGGCCAGGATCAAACCCTGGTCTTTGGCATTGTGAGGCAGCAGCTCTACCAGCTGTGCCACTGTGCTGCCCTGTACATGATGCTCACACAATCCAATTTCAACACAGTGGCAGAGATGCTGCCTCACAATGCCAGAGATCCTGGTTCGATCCTGTGCGGAGTTTGCATTTTCTTTCTGATGGCGATGTGGTTTCCTCCCACATCCCAAAGACGTGCGGGTTTGTAGGTTAATTGGCCGGTGTGTGTGAAATTGCTCCTAATGTACAGGGAGTGGATGAGAAAGCAAGATAACATGTAATTGAGTGTGAACGGGTGATCGACAGTCGGCATGGACTCAGTGGGCCGAATGGCCTGTTTCTATGTTGTATTTCAATAGACAATAGAAACTATAAATAGACAATAGGTGTAGGAGTAGGCCATTCGGCCCTTCGAGCCAGCAGCCTTCTCCCCATATCCCCTGACTCTCCGCTACCTTTAAGAACCCTATCAAGCTCTCTCTTGAAAGTATCCAGAGAACCGACCTCCACCGCCCTCTGAGGCAGAGAATTCTGCAATCACAACTCTCGTAGTGTAAAAAAGTGTTTCCTCATCTCTGTTCTAAATGCCTTACCCCTTATTCTTAAAATAAGAAACTGTGGCCCCTGGTTCTGGACTCCCCCAACATTGGGAACATGTTTCCTGCTGCTAGTGTGTCCATACCCTTAATAATCTTAGTGTTAATCTTAGGGAGGAACTGCAGATGCTGGAAAATCGAAGGTACACAAAAATGCTGGAGAAAAATCAGCGGGTGCAGCAGCATCTATGGAGCGAAGGGTCTGAAGAAGGGTTTCGGCCCGCAACGTTGCCTATTTCCTTCGCTCCATAGATGCTGCTGCACCCGCTGAGTTTCTCCAGTATTTTGTGTACCTTAATAATCTTATATGTTTCAATAAGATAGACATAGAAACATAGAAATTAGGTGCAGGAGTAGGCCATTCGGCCCTTCGAGCCTGCACCGCCATTCAATATGATCATGGCTGATCATCCAACTCAGTATCCCGTACCTGCCTTCTCTCCATACCCTCTGATCCCCTTAGCCACAAGGGCCACATCTAACTCCCTCTTAAATATAGCCAATGAACTGGCCTCGACTACCCTCTGTGGCAGAGAGTTCCAGAGATTCACCACTCTCTGTGTGAAAAAAGTTCTTCTCATCTTGGTTTTAAAGGATTTCCCCCTTATCCTTAAGCTGTGACCCCTTGTCCTGGACTTCCCCAACATCGGGAGCAATCTTCCTGCATCAAGCCCGTCCAACCCCTTAAGAATTTTGTAAGTTTCTATAAGATCCCCTCTCAATCTCCTAAATTCTAGAGAGTATAAACCAAGTCTATCCAGTCTTTCTTCATAAGACAGTCCTGACATCCCAGGAATCAGTCTGGTGAACCTTCTCTGCACTCCCTCTATGGCAATAATGTCCTTCCTAAGATTTGGAGACCAAAACTGTACGCAATACTCCAGGTGTGGTCTCACCAAGACCCTGTACAACTGCAGGTTGATCTATGCTGCAACTGCAACTATGAGATGCCCTCTCATCCTTCTAAAGTCCAGAGTGTACAAGCCCAACTTCTCCAGTCTTTCAGCGTATGACAGTCCCGCCATCCCGGGAATTAAACATGTGAACATGCTCTGCACTCCCTCAATAACAAGAATGTCCTTCCTCAAAGGTACACAAAGGTACACAAAAACGCTGGAGAAACTCAGCGGGTGCAGCAGCATCTATGGAGTGAAGGAAATAGGCGACGTTTCGGGCCGAAACCCTTCTTCAGACTGATGATTAGGCGACCAAAACTGCACACAATACTCCAGGTGTGGTCTCACTGGGGCTCTGGACAACTGCAGGTGGACCTCGTTGCTCCTGTCCTCGACGCCTCTTGTTATGAAGGCCAACGTGCCACTCGCTTTCTTCACTGCCTGCCAAACGAAATCCAAGTCCCACAACACAGCTCACGCAGTGTACAATTCCACGGCGCTGTTTAAAGCACAGGGCCCTTTGCCAACATTTATCACTCAACCAAGTCCTAAAACAGATAATCTAGACATTTCTTTCATTATAACATTAGTGGAGGTTTGTTTGTTCAAACAGACCGCCCCTGCTTTCCACATTACAATAATAATCACATGTCAGATGTCATTCGTTGCTGGTGGGGCAGATTGAGACATTGTGAGGAATGCCAGTCGGTGGGAGAAAGCCCTCTGTAAATAGATATCGTTTATTTCCGTTTCTCAAACAGAGGACTGTATACAATGAGATTTTTTTCCCTCACTAAACTAGATCAGATGCCTACGCGAGAGGGGACCTGATAGAAGCATCTAACGTTACGAGAGGCACAGACAGGGCAGACAGCCACAGCCTTTCCTCCCCCCCCCCCCCAGGGCGGGACTGTCAAAGACTAAAGGACAGAGGTTTAAGATGAAGGGGAGAAGATTTCATAGGAATGAGAGGGGTAACTATTGTAGACAGAGTGTGTATGGAACGAGCTGCCAGAGGAGATAGTTGGGGCTGGGACTATCGCTATGTTTAAGAAACAATTAGACAAGTACATGGATAGAAACATAGAAACATAGAAATTAGGTGCAGCAGTAGGCCATTCGGCCCTTCGAGCCTGCACCGCCATTCAATATGATCATGGCTGATCATCCAACTCAGTATCCCGTACCTGCCTTCTCTCCATACCCTCTGATCCCCTTAGCCACAAGGGCCACATCTAACTCCCTCTTAAATATAGCCAATAAACTGGCCTCAACTACCCTCTGTGGCAGAGAGTTCCAGAGATTCACCACTCTCTGTGTGAAAAAAGTTCTTCTCATCTCGTTTTTAAAGGATTTCCCCCTTATCCTTAAGCTGTGACCCCTTGTGCTGGACTTCCCCAACATTGGGAGCAATCTTCCTGCATCTAGCCTGTCCAACCCCTTAAGAATTTTGTAAGTTTCTATAAGAACCCCTCTCAATCTCCTAAATTCTAGAGAGTATAAACCAAGTCTATCCAGTCTTTCTTCATAAGACAGTCCTGACATCCCAGGAATAAAATTAACGCAGTCACAGGGTGAACGTACAAACTCCCTGCACACAACACCCCTCGTCAGGATCGAACCTGGGTCTCTGCCACTGTAAGGCAGCAACTCTACCCGCTGTGCCACAGTGCCGCCCCCCCAATAGGACAGACAAAAGTGCTGGAGAAACTCAGCGTGTGCAGCGGCATCTATGGAGCGAAGGAAATAGGCAACGTTTTGTCCCGAATCTATTTCCTTCGCTCCATAGATGCTGCTGCACCCGCTGAGTTTCTCCAGCACTTTTGTCTACCTTCGATTTTCCAGCATCTGCAGTTCCTTCTTAAACACATGGTTTGGTTTGGAGGGATATGGACCAGACTAGAGCAGGCTGGTGGGACTAGTGTAGATGGGACATGTTGCCCGTTGTGAGCAAGTTGAGCTGAAGGGCCTGTGTCCCATGCTGTATTTCCACACCTAAGATGCTTACTTCGAAGAACAGAGTTCGGAGTTTCAGGTTGGTTGGTGTGCAATGATGTTGGAGTGTGCGCAGCTCCTGAAATTGTGAAGACAGGCACAAGATGCTGGATTAACTCTAGTGGGTCAGCCAGCATCTCTGGAGAGAAGGAGTAGGTGACGATTTGGGTCGATTGGCGTCACTTATTCCTTCCCTCCAGAGATGTTGCCTGACCCGCTGAGTTACTGCCGCATCTCCGGAGTCTATCTTCGTGTGTAAAGCAGCATCTGCAGGTCCCTTCCCACACATTCCTATAAATCTGAGGTCCGTTTCCATGCTAAAGGCACGGTGGCACAGCGGTAGTGTTGCTGCCTTACAGCGCCAGAGAGCCCGGGTTCGATCCCGACTACGGGCGCTGTCTGCGCGGAGTTTGCACGTTCTCCCCCGTGACCTGCGTGGGTTTCCTCCGAAATCTTCGGTCTCCTCCCACACTCCAAAGACGTGCGGGCTTGTAGGTTCATTGGCTCGGCATGAATGTAAATTGTTCCGAATGTGTGTAGGATAGTGTTAATGTGCAGTCGGTGCAGGCTCAGTGGGGGCGAAGGGCCTGTTTCCACGCTGTATCTCTAAACTAAACAAAAAGGAAAGATATGGATAAATTTAACTTACCGAAAAAAACCCTGAAATGAGCTAGTTTTTTCTGGCCGAGAATCACTCAATTGTTTGTGTCTAACATTTTTTCTGTGAGTTAAATCTAAGAGGGGTTTAAAACATCATTGCCTCGTTGCGATAGATGAGCTCATTAAAGCTTCATGTGCTTGGTCAACTGCGCTACGTTCCCAGGGTCAATCAGAAAATGGGCAATTGCCTTGCTTGGGAGGAAGCAATTCTCACTCAATAAAGAATCAATTGGAAGAACAGTTCCCCTGAGGATATTGGATCACCATGCTGAGAAAGTTCCATCCGAATAGTTCCAGTTTTCTGTTTACTTGGGGAAATTGCACAAAGATCACATGGCCAACCCCGTGTGAACAAGAAACACTTGTGGAACTGGGTCATGATTTTATGCTATCGTATCAGGAATTGCAATCCTTAACAAAACGATTTAGTTTCAGAGATAAGGGGCGGCATGGTGGTGGCGCAGCGGTAGAGTTGCTGCCTCACAGCGCCGGGGAACCCGGGTTCCATCACGACTACGGGCCGCTGCCTGTACGGAGTTTGCACGTTCTCCCCGTGACCTGCGTGGGTTTTCTCCGGGTGCTCCGGTTTCCTCCCCACACCCCAAAGACGTGCAGGTTTGTAGATGAATTGGCTTGGCATAAGTGTGAAATGTGAAATGTAGCTAAGCTAAGCTAATAGACAATAGTTGCAGGAATTGGCCATTCGGCCCTTCGAACCAGCACCGCCATTCAATGTGATCATGGCTGATCATCCCCAATCAGTACCCCGTTCCTGCCTTCTCCCCATATCCCCTGACTCCGTTATCTTTAAGAGCCCTATACAGCTCTCTCTTGAAAGCATCCAGTGAACCAGCCTCCACCGCCCTCTGAGGCAGAGAATTCCACAGGCTCACCACTCTGTGAGAAAAAGTGTTTCCTCGTCTCCGTTCTAAATGGCTTACCCCTTAGTCTTAAACTGTGGCCCCGTTCCTGCCTCCTCCCCATATCCCCTATCCTTAAGAGCTAGAGTAAACAAAATTAAGCAAAACTATAATATATTATCCTATTCTATACAATACTATACTATAATATACTATACTATACTATACTATACTATACTATACTATACTATACTATACTATACTATACTATGCTATACTAAACTAAATTAGACTAGACTGAACTAGATTAAATGTAAGCTAAACTCGACCTCCTTTGGCTGTTGAGTACTGACCGGTGAGTTTCAGTGGTGATTGCAGAGAGCATTGGGTGACAGCGAGCTGGAACTATCGTGGTGATGGTCTCACTGTTGACTGAGCAACAGTTATCTCACTGCCTAGTGTCACCTGTGAAAAATAAGCACTGTGCTAATGAATTGCAGAGTTTTCATTAATGGAATAAATCAAGGAATAAATGCAATCGGAAGAGGAGAGTGAATTAATGGAGCAGGCAGTCCCTAATTTCCACGCTAATCTGCTAACTTAAACTGTCTCCACTCCAGTTGAGGTGCTAATATGGCTGTCCCTGATAATTAATGTTTAGCAGGGCTGTTCATCATTCTCACCCTGCCCTCTGTCCCTGGGCTTGTACACTCTGGAGTTTAGAGGGGATCAATTTGAACCAACCACGAGGTTGCGTAATTAGCGTGCCAAGGACACGTAAGTGGGACAGGGGCTTTAGATTATTAATGGTTTGGACGCGCTAGAGGCAGGAAACATGTTCCCGATGCTGGGGGAGTCCAGAACCAGGGACCACACAGTTTAAGAATAAGGGGTAAGCCATTTAGAACGGAGATGAGGAAACACTTTTTCACACAGAGAGTGGCGAGTCTGTGGAATTCTCTGCCTCAGAGGGCGGTGGAGGCCGGTTCTCTGGATGCTTTCATGAGAGAGCTAGATAGGGCTCTTAAAGATAGCGGAGTCATCGGGGATATGGGGAGAAGGCAGGAACGGGGTACTGATTGGGGATGATCAGCCATGATCACATTGAATGGCGGTGCTGGGCTCGAAGGGCCAGATGGTCTACTCCTGCACCTATTGTCTATTGTCTATTGTTTAGGGTACAAATGTTTACAGCATCTGAGTACAGGTGGCCCCACTTTAAGAGGGGAATGACTCTGTTCCTAGAAAACAACCCCGTGTCTCAATATTCCATAACACTGCATGTTGGTGCAGCGGTAGAGTTGCTGCCTCAGGTTCCATCCTGACTACGGGTGCTGTCTGCACGGAGTTTGCACGTTCTCCCCGTGACTGCGTGGGTTTTCTCCGGATGCTCCAGTTTCCTCCCACACTCCAAAGACGTGCAGGTTTGTGCGTCAATTGGCTTGGGTAAAAATTGTAAATTGTCCCCAGTGTGTGTAAGGTAATGTTGGCATACGGGGGGGTGGTGATCGCTGGTCGGCGCGGACTCGGTGGGCCGAAGGGCCTGTTTCCCGCGCCGTATCTCTGAAGTCTAAAGTCTAAAGTAAAAAGTTCACCTCGTCAAGTTCTCCAAAGTGGAGAGGAATCCCTTCGTTTCCCACACAAGCGCCAACATTGACCTGCAATGCTTAGTTCTCAACTTATTTTTGTGTCTGAAGATGGCAAATGCTCATTAATTGTGAACTCCACCACCTTCGAAACCCTGTAAGATTCCTTGGGATATTTCTTAACAAAAGACTGTCCTAAATAAATCGCAGCAGTATGTAAAATTATGAGAGTGTTTAAGAAGGAACTGCAGATGCTGGAAAAATCGAAGGTAGATAACACGGCTGGAGAAACTCAGCGGGTGAGGCAGCATCTATGGAGCAAAGGAATAGGTGATGTTTCGGGTCTATCGACCCGAAACATCACCTATTCCTTCGTTCCATAGATGCTGCCTCACCCGCTGAGTTTCTCCAGCAGTTTTATCTACCCTAGAGGCGCAGAGAGGTTAGCTCCATCACGTCTGAATCTTCATAGAAACTTACAAAATTTCTTAAGGAGTTGGACAGGCTAGATGCAGGAAGATTGCTCCCGATGTTGGGGAAGTCCAGGACAAGGGGTCACAGCTTAAGGATAAGGGGGAAACCCTTTAAAACCGAGATGAGAAGAACTTTTTTCACACAGAGAGTGGTGAATCTCTGGAACTCTCTGCCACAGAGGGTAGTCGAGGCCAGTTCATTGGCTATATTTAAGAGGGAGTTAGATGTGGCCCTTGTGGCTAAGGTGATCAGAGGGTATGGAGAGAAGGCAGGTACGGGATACTGAGTTGGATGATCAGCCATGATCATATTGAATGGCGGTGCAAGCTTGAAGGGCTGAATGGCCTACTCCTGCACCTATTGTCTATGTTTCTATGTGATCAGTGTCGGGCATGAAACACTGTGAAACACTTTATTACAAAATTCTTAAAGTGCGCTTGCTTCAGCCCAGACTGATTATGCAATCAACATCATATATATGAATCACAGGCAAAGAAGGTCTTTAAATCATATTGATGGGTGGTAAGTACAGAATAAGAGCCAAGATTCAAGAGTGTTTTATTGTGATATGTCCCAGATAGAACAATCTGGTTTAAGGGGCTGTCCCACTGTACGAGCTAATTCAAGAGTTCTCCCGAGTTTCCCCTGATTCGAACTCGGAGAATTACGGTAACGGCCGCTTGTAGGTACTCGGGGCTCTCGTGGACATTTTTCAACATGTTGAAAAATCTTCACGAGTCTTCACGAGCTTACCGCGTTACCCGATTACCTGCCGTTAGCGTTACGAGCCTCAAAAAGACGTCCCCGAGCTCCGACGTACCCGCTACATCCCACGCGGCCACAGGGAGAACGTGCAAACTCCATACAGACGGCACCCGTAGTCAGGATCGAACCCTGGCGCTGAAAGGCAGCAACTCTACCGTTGCGCCACCGTGCCGCCTTAACTTGGTGGACGTGGGTAGAATGGGGCCGAAGGGCCTGTTTATGTGCTTGTGTGACTCTATAACAAGGCTTTTCACTGTCTACAGAGAATGGTTGTCGCCGGTGCAGGCCGGTTAGATGTGCAATGCTACCAACCTTGGTGTGTGGTGTTCTTTCAACAGTACATTGAATATTTCTATTAGTCATTCAACATTAGTGCGAAGAAACCTCCAGGCTGCAGAGAAAACGAGAAGGTATATTATCATTAGAAGCATCAAAGGGTTGGAACTAAACGGACTCTGTAATTATGCAACTAATGGCTTCTGACTAGTCAGCGTGATGTGATTAGTTGTTAATGTGAATTACAGTGGAAGTCACACAATTCCAATGTAATCCCTAGCCATAATCTTTCCTGTACAGTTCTCATAGAGTCATAGATGTCATGATACTGAGTGGAAACAGGCCCTTTGGCCCAACTCGCCCACACCCACCAACATGTCCTGGCTAGACATGTCCCATCTGCTGGCATTTGGCCCACATCCCTCCAAACCTGTCCTATCCATGTACCTGTCTAATAGCCCCTGTGCCACGGTGCGAGGTCACTCCAAGAGCTCTCCCGAGTTTAAAAAAAAAATCAAACTCGTGGTAAGCACGGAGAATGAATGTAGCGGGTACGTCGGAGCTCGGGGACGTCTCTTACCAGCTCGTAACGCTAACAGCAGGTACTCGGGAAGACTCGCTAACGGCAGGTAAGCTCGGGAAGACTCGTGAAGATTTTTCAACATGTTGAAAAATGTCCACAAGAGCCCCGAGTACCGACGAGTGGCCATTACCGTGAATCTCCGAGTTCGAATCAGGGCAAACTCGGGAGAACTCTTGGAATGAACTCGTACCGTGGGACAGGGGTTTAAATGTTTCTTAAACGTTGCGATAGTCCCTGCCTCAGCTACCTCCTCCAGCAACTTGTTCCATACGCTACTACCCTTCAGATTCCTATTAATTTCTTTCCCCTTTCACTTTTAACCTGTCTCCTCTGGTTCGTGATTGCCCTACTCTGGGCATGAGCTTCTGTACATCTAATCGGACAATTCCTCACGTGTTTTAATACACATCTACAGCCCTCATCCTCCTGCGCTCCAAGAAGTAGTGCCTTGGCCTACTCAACCTCTCCCTGTAGGTTAGGCCCTAAAGTCTTGGCAACGTCCTCGTAAATTTTCTCTGCTTGACAACATCAAAAATCTTCTCTCAAAAGAACAGATTGTGTGAATGCAGAGTCTTTTATCCCCCCCGGGGCAGAGGGAACCAAGAACCAGGCGTATGTAAGATAGAACTGCAGATGCTGGTTAAAATCAAAGGTAGACACACAATGCTGGAGTAACTCAGCAGGACAGGCAGCATCGCTGGAGAGAAGGAATGGGTGACGTTTCAGGGTTGGCTGTCCAATGCTGAGAGAATGGAGCGGCTGGGCTTGTACACTCTGGAATTTAGAAGGATGAGAGGATATCTTATTGAAACACATAAGATTATTAAGGTAGACAAAAGTACTGGAGAAACTCAGCGGGTGCAGCAGCATCTATGGAGAGAAGGAAATAGGCAACGTTTCGGGCCGAAACCCTTCTTCAGACTCAAAATATTATTAAGGGTTTGGACACGCTAGAGGCAGGAAACATGTTCCCGATGTTGGGGGAGTCCAGAATCAGGGGCCACAGTTTAAGAATAAGGAGTAAGCCATTTAGAACGGAGACGAGGAAACACTTTTTCACGCAGAGAGTTGTGAGTCTGTGGAATTCTCTGCCTCAGAGGGCGGTGGAGGCAGGTTCTCTGGATGCTTTGAAGAGAGAGCTCGATAGGGCTCTTAAAGATAGCGGAGTCAGGGGATACGGGGAGAAGGCAGGAACGGGGTACTGATTGGGGATGATCAGCCATGATCACAATGAATGGCAGTGCTGGCTCGAAGGGCCGAATGGCCTACTCCTGCACCTTTTGTCTATTGTCTATTGTCTCTAATTTTAAGTAGCTTCTACTTACCCTCTCCCCCAATCCCTCCCCTCTCCCCCAATCCCTCCTTGCCCCCTTCCTCCACCCTAGTTGTTTGACCAATTCCATAGCTCTCCACGTTTGTTTCTCTTGAGATGGCACCTTCCCTAGCCAACAATGGAGCTACCAGGCACGGCCTTGCCTGAGGTCATCTGTGGCCAGCCCTGATAGTCCTGGTCTTTTCTTGCCCTTCCCCCCCCCCCCTCCCCACCCCCTCTACTTTCAGTCTGAAGAAGTGTTCCCACCTGAAACGTCACCCATCCATTTTCTCCAGAGATGTTACTCCAGCACTTTGTGTCGATCTTTCATCAGACCATTAATGTGTGGGCATCGCTGGCCGGCACGGCCCTTCGGCCCACCAGGTCCGCGCCGACCAGCGATGCCCACACACTAATACAATACAATATAATACTGTTTACGTAATTCTGACAGCAACCTTTAAACAAGTTTGAAACAAGCTTATTCATGGATAACCCCTTGAGATGGACAGTCATCTCGTTTTCGAGGGGGTCCAACATAGAACATACAGCACAAGACATAACATACATAGAGGCTCTCATTGGCCCACCTACCCACACACCAATCCCAAAACCCCTCCACCCCCACTTGTTATAGTTTATAACAATTGTTAATTGGCTTTGCATATCCAATAATAACAATAGTTACGTGTTACAGCATAATGTTAATGCATAATACCATATACCACCTTTCATACATCGTACGTTAATACATACTATCAACATTATTACATGATATATTATTTCATGATATTGTGACATAATACAATATAAGACCTTGTTACACTATGCAATACAATAATACGTAAGTGTAATGGCCATGCATATACAATAGTTATGCCAAATGATCACACACAGAGCAAGCTAGATAAAGGAGCTTGAAGACTCTAATACTAGAAACAGGCACATGGTTTTATAAGGAAGGGTAAAAGTGTATTTTTAAATAGACAAAATGAGCTAATAGTTCTTATGGTACTAGGCAGAGTGTTCCAGTCAGAAGGAACATTGAATTTAAATGCACGTCTCCCAATTTCTTTGTTAGTTCTTGGAATGAAAAAGAAGGGTTGCTGAATATGTCTTAGTGAATATGAGGGTGTGTATGGTAATAGGTCTTGTTTTAAATAAGAAGGGTAATTGAGGTGGATGCATTTAAAGATGAACTGGAACCAGTGGTAGCATCTTCGAGCGTGGGGGGATAACCAGTTTAGAGTTTCGTACATAGAGCAGTGGTGAGTTATATATGGATTGTTTCTAGTTATATATGGACACCTTAAAATAAATCTGCAAAGACTATTATAAACTACATTAAGCGGTTGAAGATGTATATCAAGTATGTATTCTGATAGACAATATCAGCATAATCCAGTGTTGGTAGTAGTAGTTGAGAGACAATTCTTTTTCTCATCTGAAAGGTGAAACAATTTATATGGCGGTAAAGAATAGCTAGATTACAGCTGTGTTTTTTAGTAATCGTCTCACTATGTTTCGTAAATGAAAGCGTTGGGTCGAGCCAAACACCAAGATAGTTGAAGTTCAATACTTGTTCTAATGGTGATCCTTCATTAAATGATATAGTCAGATCCTTCATTAAATGATATAGTCAGATCTACAGAATTACCAAGGCCTTGTCTGGTACCAAATAACATACTGCATGATTTATTTTTATTTAACATTAATTAGTTAAATAATAACCATTTCTGAACAGAAGTAAGATCTGATTGAAGGGTTCTTTCAATTTCAAGTTTATGTAATCCTACGCAGATAACACCTACACAGATAATTAACCAGTCTGTGAGCACAGATCATAACCATAATAATCATAATCATACTGTATTAGCCAACTATGTTTTGCAACATACGAGGAATTTCATTTGCCGTACAGTCATACCATTAAAAAGAAACAGAACACGCAAAACACATTTTAACATAAACATCCACCACAGTGACTCCTCCACATTCCCCACTGTGATGGAAAAAAGCGAAAACAAGTTCAACCTCTTCCCTTCTTAGTTCTCATGAGCTCAGCTTCTTCTTATCGAGTCCACGCTGAAGATTAGATGTTGTTAGAAACATAGAAACATAGAAATTAGGTGCAGGAGTAGGCCATTCGGCCCTTCGAGCCTGCACCGCCATTTAATATGATCATGGCTGATCATCCAACTCAGTATCCCGTACCTGCCTTCTCTCCATACCCTCTGATCCCCTTGGCCACAAGGGCCACATCTAACTCCCTCTTAAATATAGCCAATGAACTGGCCTCAACTACCCTCTGTGGCAGAGAGTTCCAGAGATTCACCACTCTCTGTGTGAAAAAAGTTCTCCTCATCTCGGTTTTAAAGGATTTCCCCCTTATCCTTAAGCTGTGACCCCTTGTCCTGGACTTCCCCAACATCGGGAACAATCTTCCTGCATCTAGCCTGCCCAACCCCTTAAGAATTTTGTAAGTTTATATAAGATCCCCTCTCAATCTCCTAAATTCTAGAGAGTATAAACCAAGTCTATCCAGTCTTTCTTCATAAGACAGTCCTGACATCCCAGGAATCAGTCTGGTGAACCTTCTCTGCACTCCCTCTATGGCAATAATGTCCTTCCTCAGATTTGGAGACCAAAACTGCACGCAATACTCCAGGTGTGGTCTCACCAAGACCCTGTACAACTTGTTGAGCCAGAGTTGAACACACTCCTCGCCATCTGCAGGCAACGGTGTCCGTCTTGTCGCTGCTTGTGCGTGTTGGTGGGAAGATCGGTGGAAACAGGGGCCGCGACGTGAACGCTCTTTCCTTGACCTCCATGAGATCATAAGAACATGCAATATGGTCAACAGTCAATGGTGCTAGAATATACAGGTCAAATATGCAACTGTCGGTCACGGAGGCACAGCGGTAGAGTTGCAGCACCGGAGGCCCGGGTTCGATCCCGACTACGTCTGTACGCAGTTTGTACGTTCTCCACGTGACCGCATGGGTTTTCTCCGAGATCTTCGGTTTCCTCCCCAAACTCCAAAGGCGTAGAGGTTTGCAGGTTCATTGGCTTGGTATCAATGTAAAATAGTCCCTGGTGGGTGTAGGATGTTGTTAGTGTGCGGGGATTGCCGGCCGGCACGGACCCGGTGGGCCGAAGGGCCTGTTTCCGCGCTGTATCTCTAAACTGAACTAAACACCTACAAGAGATAATGAACCAGCTTCAGGCCTGTGAGCACAGATCATGAGGTTTTGTGGTGCTGTGAGAACCTGCGCTGTAATGACATATCTGATATAATTAGTTTAGATTAGTTTAGAGATACAGCGCGGAAACAGACCCTTCGGCCCATTGGGTCCGCGCCGACCAGCGATCCCCGCACATTAATACAATACCGTTAATTGTCATTTGAACCCCAAATGAAGTTCAAACGAAATTTGGTTTCTGCAGTCATACAACAAGCAGAAACAATTAACAAGACACACAATTAACACAATTTACACAAACATCCATCACAGTGAATCTCCTCCTCACTGTGATGGAAGGCAAAGTCATTGTCTCTCCACTGTTTTCCATTCTTCTACCGATGTTAAACACTATCCTACACCCAATAGAGACAATTTTTACATTTACACCAAGCCAATTAATCTACAAACCTGCACCTTTTTGTAGTGCGGGAGGAAACCGAAGATCTCGGAGAAACCCCACGCAGGTCACGGGGAGAACGTACAAACTCCGTACAGGCAGCACCCGTAGTCGGGATCAAACTCGGGTCTCCGGCGCTGTACGCGCTGTAAGGCAGCAACTCTACCGCAGCGCCACCGTGCCGCCCTTGAATGTGTACGAGAGAGATCTGGATTCGAGATGCCGGAGGTAAACGCGCTTTTGAAACCAGTTAGGCAGGTAGATAATAAACCATAACAGTGAAGCCTGCAACTATAAATGAGATGCGTATCGAAGATGGTGGTATGAGCACAATGAACTGCGGACGCTGGTTCATGACATATACACCTTAGTTTAGTTCAGAGATACAGCAGGGAAACAGGCCCTTCGGCCCACCTAGTCTGCAACGACCAGCGATCCCGCACACTAACACAGGGACAATTTACACATATACTAAGCCAATTAACCTGCAAGCACGTAAGTCTTTGGAGTGTGGGAGGGAACCGGAGATCTCAGAGAAAACCCACGCGGGTCACGGGGAGAACGTGCAAACTTTGTACACCCGTCGTCGGGATCGAACCCGGGTCTCTGGCGCTGCAAACGCTGTAAGGCAGCAACTCTACTGCTGCGCCACCCTGCCAAAGTATGTGATGCATGTTGAAGGAAGTGGTATCAACACAAAGAACTGCAGATGCTGGTTTATGACGTTATATACTTACAAATAGCATGGGGAAAAATGCCGGAATAACTCAATGGGTTAGGCAGCATCACATGGGGAAGGTGGACGGAAAATGCTGGAGTAAATCAGCGGGTTAGGCAGACTGAAGAAGGGTTCTGAACTGAACGGTAGGCGGCGCGACTCTCGTCAGCAGCGGCCTCTGCAGCCCGTCTGCGTTTTTATTATTTTTTGTCTATGTTTTGATGTAGTTTTTGTTATTTTTTGTTGGGGGGTGTGTGTGTGAGGGGGATGGGGTAACTTTTAAATCTCTCCCTGCACGGGAGACCCGACCTCTTCTTGTCGGGTCTCCGTTGTCGTTGGGGCTGCAACGAGGAGCGGCCTCCAACAGGAAGACCGGGGGCTCTGGTGCCGACTACTCACCTCACCGTCGCGGAGCTGGCCGAGTCCAGAGCGGGTGTAGCGGTGGTGGAGCGCTGCTGCGGCCCGACCTCCGGAGATTCGGAGGCTGCAACTGTGGGTCTGCGGACGGCGGCACCGGGAGCCCGCGGGTCCCTGGAGGGAGACCGCTTTTCAGGGCTCCCACAACGGCGACTTCTCCCGCCCGAGTTGCGGGGTCGAAGAGCTCCTGGAGCGGGGCCTTACAGCACCGCCCCGCGCGGCTTGGAATGGCCGCGGGACTCTGCGAGCGCACGCCGGGGGCTCTAACATCAAGACCCGGTGTGCGACCTCGCACCACCCGGCGTGGCTTTAATGGCCGTGGGACAATCGCCATCGCCAGCCGGGGGCTTTGACTTTGACTCTGACATCGGGGGGGGGGGGAGTGCAGTGGAGAGATAATTTTTTTTGGCCTTCCATCACAGCAATGTGATGGATGTTTATGTAAATTATGTTGTGTCTCGGGTCTATTTGTTTGTAATGTATGGCTGCAGAAATGTCATTTCGTTTGGACCTCAAGGGGTCCAAATGACAATTAAATGTATCTTGTATCTCTTGTATCTTGAAACGTCACCTATTACCATGTGTCCAGAGATGCTATCTGTAACTCAGAGATGGTGAGTTACTCCAGCAATTTGTGTCTATCTTCGGTTTAAACCAGCATCTGCAGTTCCTTCCTACTCTGCATCTTTGGAGAACATAGACAGGCGACGTTTCGGGTCAAGACCCTTCTTTGACTGATTGTAGTAGGGGGGGGAATAAAGCTGGAAGAGAGATGAGATGGGACAAAGCCCGGCAAGTGAAAGGTGGACACATGGAACTGCAGATGTTTAGTTTAGTTTAGAGATACAGCGCGGAAACAGATCCTTCGGCCCACCAAGTCCGCGCCGGCCAGCCGTCCCCACACATTAACACTATCCTAACACTTAAGGGACAATTTACAATGATACCTAGCCAATTAACCTACAAACCTGTACGTCTGTGGCGTGTGGGAGGAAACCGAAGATCTTGGAGAAAACCCACGCAGGTCACGGTGGTGCAGCGGTAGAGTTGCTGCCTTACAGCGAATGCAGCGCCGGAGACCCGGGTTCGATCCGGACTACATGTGCTGTCTGTACGGAGTTTGTACATTCTCCCCGTGACCTGCGTGGGTTTTCTCCGAGATCTTCAGTTTCCTCCCACACTCCACAGACGTACAGGTTTGTAGGTTAATTGGCTTTGGTTAATGTGCCCTTGCTGTTTTTACTAACACAACACAAAGTGCCGGAGTAACTCATCGGGTCATTCAGCATCTCTGTTCGACATGGATAGGTTGGACATTTCAGGTAGGGGGCCAATCTTCAGACCAATTGTAGTTGGGGAGGTAGGGAGAGCATGCCAGTACATAATATCCCACAGTCTCACCAGGGCTCCATATAACTAGCGGATCCGGCCTTTACTATTGTAGTCAATAAAGGTCAGCATATTTGCTCTTCCTAATTGCCCTGTTCAGAGCCACAATTAAGCCAATAAAGGAAATGAAGGCAATTATTTTATTGATAATTGGTCATCAAGCCATCAAGTCAAGTCAAGTTTATTTGTCACATACACATGCGAGATGTGCAGTGAAATGAAAGTGGCAATGCTCGCGGACTATTGTGCAAAAGACAAACAACAAAACAACCAAACAAATTATAAACACAATCATAACACACATATTCTTTTACATAATAAATAATGGAAGGAAAAACGTTCAGTAGAGTTAGTCCCTGGTGAGATAGGAGTTTACAGTCCGAATGGCCTCTGGGAAGAAACTCCTTCTCAACCTCTCCGTTCTCACCGCATGGCAACGGAGGAGTTTGCCTGACCGTAGCAGCTGGAACAGTCCGTTGCAGGGGTGGAAGGGGTCTCCCATGATATTGTTGGCTCTGGAGTTGCACCTCCTGTTGTATAGTTCCTGCAGGGGGGCGAGTGAAGTTCCCATTGTGCGTTCGGCCGAACGCACTACTCTCTGCAGAGCCTTCTTGTACTTGGCAGAGCAATTCCCAAACTAGATGGTAATGTTCCCGGATAAGATGTTAGCCATGTTGGCCAAACAGCCAACCTGACATCTATTATTGACGGCTGCATTGGTGCTCCCTCCTGCACCCATGCAGAACTCACAAACTTCATTGACTTCGCCACTAATGTCCATCCTGCACTCAAATTTAGTTTTCATTTTTTTAGTTGTAGAGATACAGCCTGGCAACAGGCCATTCGGCCCACCCAGTCCGCGCCGGCCAGCGGTCCCCGCACAGTAACACTACCCTACACAAACTAGGGACAATTTACATTTATACCAAGCCAATGAACTTACAAACCTGTACGTCTTTGGAGTGTGGGAGGAGACCGAAGATCTCGGCGAAAACCCGCGCGATCACGGGGAGAACGTACAAGCGAGGTACAGACAGCGCCCGTAGTCAGGATCGAACCCGGGTCTCTGGACCTGCGGGCGCTGTAAGACAGCAACTCTACCGCTGCGCCACCGTGCCGCCCCTTGGAAATTCCATTTGCCAAATAATTTCACCACATAGAAGCAGTCTGTGTTTTCTACCAACTGTGAACTGAGAGGAAGTGGAGTAGAAAACATAGAAACATAGAAAATAGGTGCAGGAGTAGGCCATTCGGCCCTTCGAGCCTGCACCACCATTCAATATGGTCATGGCTGATCATCCAACTCAGTATCCCGTACCTGCCTTCTCTCCATACCCTCTGATCCCCTTAGCCACAAGGGCCACATCTAACTCCCTCTTAAATATAGCCAATGAACTGGCCTCGACTACCCTCTGCGGCAGAGAGTTCCAGAGATTCACCACTCTCTGTGTGAAAAAAGTTCTTCTCATCTCGGTTTTAAAGGATTTCCCCCTTATCCTTAAGCTGTGACCCCTTGTCCTGGACTTCCCTAACATTGGGAGCAATCTTCCTGCATCTAGCCTGTCCAACCCCTTGAGAATTTTGTAAGTTTCTATAAGATCCCCCCTCAATCTCCTAAATTCTAGAGAGTACAAGCCGAGTCTATCCAGTCTTTCTTCATAAGACAGTCCTGACATCCCAGGAATCAGTCTGGTGAACCGTCTCTGCACTCCCTCTATGGCAATGCTTGAAAAACATTCTTCAATCCTTTTACATTCTTTTACATTCAAGAATTCTTTTACATTCTGAAAACCGCAAACCCATGTCCCTAATGCGTGCGTATGAAGAAAGCAGTTAAGATAGGCGCCGAATGCTGGAGTAACTCAGCGGGATGGGCGTCGTCTCCGGAGAGAAGGAATGGGTGACGTTTCGGGTCGAGACCCTTCTCGGGGAAGAGGGAGACATGGAAGGGTAAGGGGCGAAAGCAAAGATCAAAGAGGGCGATGGACAAGAAAAACGTAGAATGGGTCATTGTTAGCCGAGGGGAAGGTGACAACGAGGCGTACAATCAGGAGGGCAGTGGAACTTGTCGGAGAACTAGGATGGGGCAGGGATGGTGTGTAAAATGATGAGAAGTATAGCTAGAGTGGACACACAGTGACCAATACCCCAGGGTGGAAATGCTTTAGAATAGCTTTAAGGTGAGAGGGGGAAAGCTTAAAGGAGATGTGCGGGGCACGATTTTTACACAGTGAGTGATGGAACACGCTGCCAGGGATGATGGTGGAGGCATTTAAGAGGCTTTTAGATAGGCACATGGATTTGCAGGGGAAAGGCATGCATTCATTCCATTTCACAATGGCGACAATTTCTTCCCAGCTGTTTGTTATCAGGCAACTTAAACCATCCCAGCACAACCAGCGAGCAGTGCTGAACTAGTATCCAACTCTTTGGTGACCCTCGGGCTATCCTTGATCGGAGTTTTGCTGACTATCCTTGCACGATACGTTCCTCCCTTATCAGTGTGAATGGACCGATTGGTAGGTTAGTTGTCTTCCATTAATTGTCCCAAATGTGCAGCATGGAATGTGGACCAACTGTAGAAGCTGGTATACACTGAAGATAGACACAAAGCGCTGGAGTGACTCAGCGGGCCAGGCAGCAGCTCCGGAGAAAAGGAATAGGTCACGTTTCGGGGGGTTCAGACTGAGAGAGCGGGGAGAGGGGATCTAAAGGTATGACAAGGTTCAGAATAAATCAGAGCCGCTGGTCGGTGTAGACTCGGTGGGCCGAAGGGCCTGTTTCCACGCAGTATCTCTAGACTATATATTAAAAAATGCAACTCTGCAAATGTCCAATAATTCATAATGACCAAAAGCAAAACAGCATCATAGAAACATAGAAACATAGAAATTAGGTGCAGGAGTAGGCCATTCGGCCCTTCGAGCCTGCACCGCCATTCAACATGATCATGGCTGATCATCGAACTCAGTATCCCGTACCTGCCTTCTCTCCATACCCCCTGATCCCCTTAGCCACAAGGGCCACATCTAACTCCCTCTTAAATATAGCCAATGAACTGGCCTCAACTACCCTCTGTGGCAGAGAGTTCCAGAGATTCACCACTCTCTGCGTGAAAAAAGTTCTTCTCATCTCGGTTTTAAAGGATTTCCCCTTTATCCTTAGGCTGTGACCCCTTGTCCTGGACTTCCCCAACATCGGGAACAATCTTCCTGCATCTAGCCTGTCCAACCCCTTAAGAATTTTGTAAGTTTCTATAAGATCCCCTCTCAATCTTCTAAATTCTAGAGAGTATAAACCAAGTCTATCCAGTCTTTCTTCATAAGACAGTCCTGACATCCCAGGAATCAGTCTGGTGAACCGTCTCTGCACTCCCTCTATGGCAATAATGTCCTTCCTCAGATTTGGAGACCAAAACTGTACGCAATACTCCAGGTGTGGTCTCACCAAGACCCTGTACAACTGCAGTAGAACCTCCCTGCTCCTATACTCATTGCCAGGCTTGTGATAGAAAACAGGCTAAAACTGGAAATATTCAGCACTCATGGAAACAGTTGTTGACATTTCATGTCAGTGGCCTTTCGATGAAACCGATCTGATTAACAGTGACATGTTCGTTCCATTTCACAATGGGGACAATTTCTTCCCAGCTGTTATCAGGCAACTTGAACCATCCCAGCACAACAAGAGAGCAGTGCTGATCTACTATCCACCTCTCTGGTGACTCTCGGACTGTCCTTGATCCGATTTTGCAGGCTTTACACATTCTTCCCTTATCATGTATCTATACAGTGTAAATGGATCAATTGTAATCATGTTAGATAGAGCTCTTAAAGATAGCAGAGTCAGGGGATATGGTGAGAAGACAGGAACGGGGTACTGAATGCCATGATCACAGTGAATGGCGGTGCTGGCTCGAAGGGCCGAATGGCCTACTCCTGCACCTATTGTCTATTGTCTATTAGAAAACATAGAAAACATAGAAAATAGGTGCAGGAGTAGGCCATTCGGCCCTTCGAGCCTGCACCGCCATTCAATATGATCATGGCTGATCATCCAACTCAGTATCCTGTACCTGCCTTCTCTCCATACCTCCTGATCCCTTTAGCCACAAGGGCCACATCTAACTCCCTCTTAAATATAGCCAATGAACTGGTTGTCGTCCAGAGATTGTCTTTCCGCTGACTGGTTAGCACGCAACAAAAGCGTTTCACTGAACCTCGGTACACGTGACAATAAACTAAACTGAAACTGTCATTTGATTTTCTTTTAAAATCTTTTTATTAGCTTTTCTTCCAAAAACAAAAACAACGCAACAAACCAAAAGAGTAATGCTAAACATAACAATGATATCGATACATGGGGATCAGGATTACATTAATAACAAGTATAACCTAAATATGAGCCCAGTGTCAAAATACACAATGAATATGGACTTCCCGGTCTCTATGTAAATATAGTTAAATGTTTAAAAGAAAACGTATATAAAAACAAAAAGATAAAATGAAAAAAAAAAAAAAAGAAAAAAAAGAGAAAAACAAAACCCCTCCTAAACTAGAAAAAACAAGCAAAACAGGGTCTGAGCTGCAAAGAATTTCAACAATTTAAGTCCCTGTTTATCATCAAGTTCGTTCCACCGTATAAAGATAAAATAGGAGGGAAATGTAATGCCATACGTCAGATGTACTGTAATTTTTTTTCTCCTTCAATAAAAATAAATACATTTAATTAAAAAAAAGAAAAAAAAAAGAAATTTAAAAAAAAGGTAAAACTATTCATGTTGTGTAAACAGGTTAAATAAATCTTCCCCGAGTCTTATCAAATTTAACCAAGGGTGACTGCTGATTTTTTCTAAATGTAAACATGATATTGTTTCAGAATACCAATGGAGTGTGGTCGGAAGGTTGGTGTCTTTCCATTTAAATAATGGTGATTAATGTGGTAAAAGTAATCAGCTGATGGGTGGAGCGGAACAAATGAATAGAATCTAACATTGGTAGCCCAACATTGATTTTCAATATGCTTACATAGAACATAGAGACATAGAAATTAGGTGCAGGAGTAGGCCATTCGGCCCTTCGAGCCTGCGCTGCCATTCAATATGATCATGGCTGATCATCCAACTCAGTATCCCATCCCTGCCTTCTCTCCATACCCCCTGATCCCTTTAGCCACAAGGGCCACATCCAACTCCCTCTTAAATATAGCCAATGAACTGGCCTCAACTACCTTCTGTGGCAGAGAATTCCACAGATTCACCACTCTCTGTGTGAAAGAAAAATTCTGCTCTCTGTCCAACAGGCCAAAACTGCACATAATTCTCCAGGTGTGGTCTCACTAGGGCTCTGTACAACTGCATAAGGTCTCTTGGCTGCTATACTCAACTCCTCCATGTTATAAAGGCCAACATGCCATTGGCTTTCTTCACCGCCTGCTGTACCTGCAAGCTTATCTTCGGTGTAAACCAGCATTTTCTTTTTGCGTATCTTTCATTCATTTGTTCCATATCTCTCTATTTCACCGTCTGTATCTCTCGTTTCCCCTCTCCCCTGACTGTCAGTCTGAAGAAGGGTCTCGACCCCGAAACGTCACCCATTCCTTTTCTCCGGAGACGCTGCCTGTCCCGCTGAGTTTACTCCACCATATTGTGTTTACGAAGGAACTGCAGATGCAGGAAAAAAATCGAAGGTAGATAAAAATGCTGGAGAAACTCAGCGGGTGAGGCAGCATCTATGGAGCGAAGGAATAGGTGACGTTTCGGGTCTCGACCCGAAACGTCACCTATTCCTTCGCTCCATAGATGCTGCCTCACCCGTTGAGTTTCTCCAGCATTTTTATCTAACTGCATATTGTTTGTGTATCTTCACTTTAAACCAGCACCTGCAGTTCCTTCCTCCACATTCCTGCACAATTCAATGATTATATCTGGTGGTTATGGGAGACTGTTTGCAATTTAGGTTGAATTAACTAATCAACCTACAATTTATATGGCATCTATTATAACCTCTGTATTGTGTCAGATGGCCATAGAGGCAATAAAGTACGTTTTGATGTGTGCTTACGGTTGGAAAGTAATCAGCCATTGACCCAATTTGTTTTCCCACCATAAAAGGCTTCACACTGGAAACAAAGAACTCAACAGTGGCTCAGCGGCGCAGCAGGTAGAGCTGCTGCCTCACAGCACCACAGTCCCCGTGTTTGATCATGACCTCGGAGGCTGCCTGCTTGGATTTTGCGCATTCTCTCTGTGACCGCGTGGGTTTCATCCAGGTGCTCCGGTTTCCTCCCACATCCCAATAATGTACAGGCCCTTCTGCAGTTGTACAGAGCCCTAGTGAGACCACACCTGGAGTATTGTGTGCAGTTTTGGTCCCCTAATTTGAGGAAGGACATTCCTGCTATTGAGAGAGTGCAACGTAGGTTCACAAGGTTAATTCCCGGGATGGCGGGACTGTCATATGCTGAGAGAATGGAGCAGCTGGGCTTGTACACTCTGGAGTTAAGACGGATGAGAGGGCATCTCATTGAAGCATATAAGATTGTTAAGGGCTTGGACACGCGAGAGGCAGGAAACATGTTCCCGATGTTGGGGGAGTCCAGAAACAGGGGCCACAGTTTAAGAATAAGGGGTAAGCCATTTAAAACGGAGACGAGGAAACACTTTTTCTCACAGAGAGTGGTGAGTCTGTGGAATTCTCTGCCTCAGAGGGCGGTGGAGGCGGGTTCTCTGGGTGCTTTCAAGAGAGAGCTAAAAATAGCGGAGTCAGGGGATATGGGGCGAAGGCAGGAATGGGGTACTGATTGGGGATGATCAGCCATGATCACATTGAACGGTCGAAGGGTCGAATGGCCTACTCCTGCACCTATTGTCTATTGTCTATTGTCTGTGGGTTAAGTAGTCTCAGTTGAAGGCCTGACCCACTTTCACAACATAATTCACGACCTATTTTACTCGTGGACATTTTTCATCAGGCTACTTGGTTGCTGCGAGTACCTACGACCTACCTACGACCTACCTACGACCTACCTACAACCGACCTACGACCTACCTACGACCTACATACGACCAACCTACGACCTACCTACGACCTACCTACGACCTACCTACGACCTACATACGACCTACCTACGACCTACCTACTACAACCTACCTATGACCTACCTACGACCTACCTACGACCTACCTACGACCTACCTACGACCTACCTACAACCTACCTACGACCTACCTACGACCTACCTGCGACCTACCTACGACCTATCTACGACTTTCCTACGACCTACCTACGACCTCCTACGACCATGCTGCGAGTATGAGTCAAGGGCAAACTCGGCAGAGGTCGTGAATTAGGTCGTGAAAGTGGGACAGGCCCTTAAGTTGCCCCCAGTGTGTAGGGAGTGGATGAAAAATTGGGAAACCATAGAACTAGTGTGAGCGGGCGATCGCTGGTCAGCGTGGACTCGGTGGTCCGAAGGGCCTGTTTCCACGCTGTATCTCTAAACGCTAGTTGTAGATACAGCGGTCACGTTGGCGCAGCGGCAGAATCGCTGCCGCAAACCCGGGTTCGATCCCGACCACGGGTGCTGTCTTTACGGAGCCTGCACCACCATTCAATATGATCATGGCTGATCATCCAACTCAGTATCCTGTACCTGACTTCTCTCCTTACCCCCTGATCCCTTTAGCCACAAGGGCCACATCTAACTCCCTCTTAAGTACAGCCAACAAACTGGCCACAACTACCTTCTGTGGCAGAGAATTCCACAGATTCACCACTCTCTGTGTGAAAAATGATTTTCTCATCTCGGTCCTAAAAGACTTCCCCCTTGTCCTTAAACTATGACCCCTTGTTCTGGACTTCCCCAACACCGGGAACAATCTTCCTGCATCTAGCCTGTCCAACTCCTTAAAAAATCTGCACGTTTCTATAAGATCCCCCCTCAATCTTCTAAATTGACGAGTTGACAAAACCGGAGAACCCGGAGAAAACCCACGCAGGTCACGGGGAGAACGTACAAACTCCATACAGACATCACCCGTAGTCAGGATCGAACCCGGGTCTTTGGGCTATTAGGCAGCAACTCTACCGCTGGGCCACCATGCCACAGTGGTCTTTGACACTGGTACATTAGTAGACTGGTCCTTGGATTATGCTGGTGGCCTTGCCGAGGTGGAGATGGAGTCCATGGAAGGGAGGCCGGTACCTTGGCATGCTCGCTACTACCTCTGATGTCAAATGGCAGCACCCTCGCCAGACACTAGGAGGCGCACACGAGCAGCCTTCCCTCTGGGAGTGGGACAGTGGTCCGCGGGTACTGTCTGTGCGATGCCAATCCAAAAGTCAAGCTTGAGAACCAATGTTTACACAAAGCACAACGTTCTGCCAAGCTGTGCTTTTAATTGAATGTTTTTCTAATGGGCCTGCCCCTCTTAGGCGACTGTTTAGACTGCCAGGGACAGGCCCATAAGTTTGAATGGAATTCACCTACGACACCTGGCGACAACATACGCTAGCATCCACGACAACCCATAGCAGCAGAAATTGTCGCCACTATCGCTGAAAGATTTTCACCGTTGAAAATCTTGCGGCAGTCGCCCAGAAAATGGCCTGAGTGGGACAGGCCCTTTAACAATCATTATTTGTCAATATATCTCCAAGTGTCGTTTGGATATCCCAATGTCCGATGTGGGGGAAGGAACTGCAGGTGATGCTTTACACCGGAGATTGACACAAAATGCAGGCAATAACTCAGCGGGTCTGGAGAAAACGGAATAACCTGACCTTGGTCATCGGTGCCGGCTCTGATTTGTTCTGTTCCTTTTCATGCCCCTAGTTACCCTCTCCCCTGAATCTCAGTCTGAAGAAGGGTCTCGACCTGAAACGTCGCCGCTTCCACCTTCTCCAGAGATGCTGCCTGACCATATAATAACCATATAACAATTACAGAACGGAAACGGGCCATCTCAACCCTTCTAGTCCGTGCCGAACACGTATTCTCCCCTAGTCCCATCTACCTGCGCTCAGACCATATCCCTCCATTCCTTTCCCGTCCATATAACTATCCAATTTATTTTTAAATGATAAAAACGAACCTGCCTCCACCACCTTCACTGGAAGCTCATTCCACACAGCCACCACTCTCTGAGTAAATAAGTTCCCCCTCATGTTACCCCTAAACTTCTGTCTCTTAATTCTCAAGTCATGTCCCCTTGTTTGAATCTTGGAGCTTATCCACGTCAACTCTGTCTATCCCTCTCATCATTTTAAAGACCTCTATCAAGTCCCCCCTTAACCTTCTGCGCTCCAAAGAATAAAGCCCTAACTTAGAAACATAGAAACATAGAAATTAAGTACAGGAGTAGGCCATTCGGCCCTTCGAGCCTGCACCGCCATTCAATATGATCATGGCTGATCATCCACCTCAGTATCCCGTACCTGCCTTCTCTCCATATCCCCTGATCCCCTTAGCCACAAGGGCCACATCTAACTCCCTCTTAAATATAGCCAATGAACTGGCCTCTGTGGCAGAGAGTTCCAGAGATTCACCACTCTCTGTGTGAAAAAAGTTCTTCTCATCTCGGTTTTAAAGGATTTCCCCCTTATCCTTAAGCTGTGACCCCTTGTCCTGGACTTCCCTAACATCGGGAACAATCTTCCTGCAACTTGTTCAACCTTTCTCTGTAACTTAGTTGCTGAAACCCAGGCAACATTCTAGTAAATCTCCTCTGTACTCTCTCTATTTTGTTGACATCCTTCCTATAATTAGGCGACCAGGATTGTACACCATACTCCAGAATTGACCTCACCAATGCCTTGTACAATTTTAACATTACATCCCAACTTCTATACTGACCAGCTGAATTACTCCAGCAATCTGTGTCTATCTCTTCGTCTGATTATGGTTTGAACTTTCATGAAATTTTACCGCAGTCGTATTTAAATGATGCTTCCTGCTAAATACGTGTGTGAAAGTTGTCCATTAAGATCAGACGTGACTCGGATCAGAAGGTGCCAATTACATCATCTGAAACAATATACAACCGCAAATGCTTAGTCAATGTTCTTTAACACCAAAACAGTCCCTCCCTCAGTGCATTTCACCTTGAAGATAGACACAAAATGCTGGAGTAACTCAGCGGGACAGACAGCATCTCTGGAGAGAAGGAATGGGTGACGTTTTGGGTCTGAAGAAAGGTCTAGACCTGAAACGTCACCCATTCCTTCTCTCCAGAGATGCTGCCTGTCCCGCTGAGTTTACTCCAGCATTTTGTGTCTGCCTTCAGTTGAAACCGGCATCTGCAGTTCCTTCCTGCAACGTTTTGAACCAAGCTCATCGTGCCTGCCCCAACCAGAGTGCATGTGATCCTTGCCAAGTATCATTCTTCCTAATGGAAGACACAAGGAACTGCAGATGCTGGAATCTGGAGCAAAGCACTGAGTGCTGGAGTAACTCAGCGGGTCAGGCAGCATCTGTGGAGGGAATGGGCAAGGACATGACCTGAATAATATTACAACCACAAATGCTTAAAGGGACTGTCCCACTTGGGCGACCTAATCCGCGGGTTCTGGCGAGTTTGCCCTCGACTCATACTCGCAGCATGGCCGACACGAGGTCGTAGGAGGTCTTCAGAACTCTCCTTCATGCTCGAGAGTGGACTCCGCGTACTCGAGGCCTCAGCTAGGTCACGGCAGGTTTTTTTCAACATGTTAAAAAATGCCCGCGAGTTAATAAAGATCGCCATGGAGAAAATCGATACTTTTTTTACTCGTAGGTTTAGCCGTAGTAGGTCGGCATGTTAGTCGTGGGTAGTTGAAGGTAGTGGTAGATAGTCTTCATCATAGTCGAAGGGAGGTCGAAGGAGGTCATCTTCACTCTCCACTATTCGGTGTCCAATTTTCCCAAAGTTAGTCGTAGCTAGTCGTAGCTACTCTTCAACATAGTCAAGGAGGTCTTCAACATGTCATTTTTCAAACTCTTCTCAACTCGCCAATTAGGTCGCCCAAGTGGGACAGCCCCTTAAGTCAACATTCTTCAACACTAAAACAGCCCCTCCCTCAATCCATTTTTACACCGAAGATGGACACAAAACGCTGGAGTAACTCAGCGGGACCGGCAGCATCTACGAATAGAAGGGATGGGTGACGTTTCGGGTCGACCCCCGTTCTTCAGACTCGAAGAAGGGTCTCGAACCGAAACGTCACCCATTCCTTCTATGCAGAGGTGCTGCCGACCCCGCTGAGTTACTCCAGCGTTATGTGCCTAACCTCAGGGGCCACGTTTATGTAAACAATTTCACTTCAGCAAAGCCGTAGACTTTGCTGCCCATTGTTTGGGGCGAGGAGACAAAGAGCAGGCGATGACTATTACCACATGGTGCCTTCAGACCCGAAAGGTCAACGAGTAGTCAGTAGCTAAAGGTGGTGCCACTGTTTCCCACACTCTGAGTTGCTGCACACATACCCCTCCAGCTATCTGCTTCTCTATCCTGCATGCAAAGCTGCTTTTTAAAAAAAATCAGTTCACAGCCGTTCTGGAGAAATGGAGAATTGACCACAAAAAGGTTGATTATTCGATATCATGCCTTGACTCCTCAGACAGAACAAAAAACGCAACTGAGAACGAAACCACAGCAAATGGAACAAGAAAGTAGCAGGGAGATCTCTGGGGGGAGAAAAATCTGACAAAAAGTGCCACGACTTGAAAAACGAATGGAAGACCAACCTACCATCCACCCTAAGCATGAAAAGCATTTTCTCCAAAGCTTGACTTAAAAAAAACAGGAAACACTTGATGCATTTTTCCCTGCTGCATGTTTGAACCACTTACAAGACGATCACAGTTTCAAATGAGGGGAATACTTAGAAACATAGAAAATAGGTGCAGGAGTAGGCCATTCAGCCCTTCGAGCCTGCACCGCCATTCAATATGATCATGGCTGATCATCCAACTCAGTATCCCATCCCTGCCTTCTCTCTATACCCCCTGATCCCTTTAGCCACCACAAGGGCCAAATCTAACTCCCTCTTAAATATAGCCAATGAACTGTGGCCTCAACTACCTTCTGTGGCAAGGAATTCCACAGATTCACCACTCTCTGTGTGAAAAATGATTTTCTTATCTCGGTCCTAAAAGATTTCCCCTTTATCCTTAAGCTGTGACCCCTAGTTCTGGACTTCCCCAACATCGGGAATAATCTTTCTGCATCTAGCCTGTCCAACCCCTTAAGAATTTTGTAAGTTTCTATAAGATCCCCCCTCAATCTTCTGAACTCCAGCGAGTACAAGCCAAGTCTATCCAGTCTTTCTTCAGATGAAAGTCCTGCCATCCCAGAATAGACAGCGTGAATGTTATTTGTACGTCTTTTTTGGCCAGAGTACAATAATCCAGGTGGCGCAGCGGTAAAGTTGCTGCCTCACAGCGCCAGAGACCCGGGTTCGATCCTGACTACGGCTGCTGTCTGTACGGAGTCTGTACGTTCTCCCCGTGACCTGCGTGGGTTTCCTCCGGGATCTTCGGTTTCCTCCCGCACTCCAAAGACGTGCAGGTTTTGTAGGTTAATTGGCTTGGTGTAAATGTAAAATTGTCTCTAGCGGGTGCAGGATAGTGTTAGCGTGCGGAGATCGCAGGTCGGCACGGACTCGGTGGGCCGAAGGGCCTGTTTCTGCGCTGTATCTCTAAACTAAACTTGTTTTCTGCAGAGAAGGGAGGTAAAATTGTGGGGTTACCATTAGTAGTAGTTAATCCTACATATTTTGGGAATTTCGTGGCAGGTACAGGATACTGAGTTGGATGATCAGCCATGATCATATTGAACCACCTCCAGTTTAAATTCCATTTGGAATACTTTGGAGGACCAAGAAACCAAGAACCAACCAAGAATGGCGGTGCTGGCTCGAAGGGCCGAATGGCCTACTCTTGCACCTATTTTTCTATGTTTCTATGTTTCTAATGCCTGGCCTACTAGCATGCCAAAATTGCTAACACAATCAATTCTAACAATTTAATTCTCAGGGAGATAATTTAATTGTTTAGTGTGGCTGTGAGGTTCGATTAAGAACCACAACCAGTGCCCTGGATCCAAAGAGCAGCAGATCAATTTAGTATATTTTAGTTTAGTCTACAGCGTGGAAACAGGCCCTTCGGCTCACGCAGTCTGCACCGACCATCGATCTCCGCACAGTACACGATTCGGCCCAATTTGGACAATTAAATTGACTCTGACTCTGACTCTGACTCTGGCCCATCAAGTCTACTCCACCATTCAATCATGGCTGATCTATCTCTCCCTCCTAACCCCATTCTCCTGCCTTCCCCCCATAACCCCTGGCACCCATACTAATCAAGAACCTATCTATCTCTGCCTGAAAAAAAAAATCCACTGACTTGGCCTCCACAGCCATCTGTGGCAATGAATTCCACAGACTCAGCACCCTCTGGCTAAAGAAATTCCTCCTCATCTACTTCGTAAAGGAACGTCCTTTAATTTAAGATCAGTGTCCTTGCCATCCATTTGCCTTCTACTGTTTGTTGTCTTGCTTTGTTGACTTTATCTGAGCTGTTCTTAGGAATGAACTTGGCTGCAAAGTTGTACTTTAGCAAGTTGCAAACTATAACCTGGGTATTAGGGTATGTTAATAGCTGAGGAAGTGCATACTATTTAGCGAACGTAATTAAAGATTAAAGGACTGGCAAATGCAAATCTAAGTGTCACGCTCATTCCCAGCTGATCAAAGGGGTCTCTCGAAACACATGCTTACCGTTAGACCTTAACTTTAGAATCTTATTCTGCAAATGTCTCCGTGAATGGTTACAAGTTTGTTCTCAACTTACCTCCTCACATTCATCATAGACCTTTTCAAAAGCTAGTTTTCTTTGGAAAATTAACAATGAACTTTGGAAAAACACCAGTGATTTAAAAGGGAGGATATTCTGGTGAACACACAGGTTCAAGGTGAAGGGGAAAAGCTTTAATAGGAATCTGAGGGGTAACGTTTTCACACAAAGGGTGGTGGGTGTATGGAACGAGCTGCCAGAGGAGGTAGCTACAGCAGGGACTATCGCAACGTTTAAGAACCAGATAGACAGGTACATGGATAGTAGACAAAAATGCCGGAGAAACTAAGCGGGTGAGGCAGCATCTATGGAGCGAAGGAAATAGGCGACGTTTCGGCTTGAAGAAGGGTCTCGACCTGAAACGTTGCCTATTTCCTTCGCTCCATAGATGCTGCCTCACCCGCTGAGTTTCTCCAGCATTTTTGTCTACCTTCGATTTTCCAGCATCTGCAGTTCCTTCTTAAACAAGGTACATGGATAGGACAGGCTTGGAGGGAGGTGGGCCAAATGCGGGCAGGTGGGACATGTTGGCCGGTGTGAGCAAGTTGGGCCAAAGGGTGTGTTTCCACACGCCATCACTTTATGACTCTGTGACTCTACAAAGGGCCTGTCCCACTTGGCGATTTTTTCGGCGACTGCCGACGTCATTGAGGGTCTGCGAAAGATTTTGAACATTTCAAAATCCAGCGGCGACAAAAAAAATTGTTGCGACACTTGAGGAAACGCCGCGCGTCAATGCGTTGTCACGCCGTGTCACGCCGCGACTTTTTCGGTGACCTGATACGTCAGTCATTGATGCTGACAGTCGCCGAAAAAATCGGTAAGTGGGACAGGCCCTTTACACCTTTTAGTTAATTAGTTTTGTTTATTGTCACACGTACTGAGGTTCAGTGAGAAGCTTTCTTGTTGCGCGCTATGCAGTCAGCGGTAAGACAATACGTGATTGTCGTGGCCACAGTTTACAGATACGGGATGAAGGGAATAACACTTGGTACAAGATAAAGTCCAGTAAAGTCCTGTTAAGTGGCTGTCCCACTGCGGCAACCTAATTGGCGAGTTTAGAAGAGTTTAGGAGAGTTTGGAAAAAATGCCATGTTGAAGACCTCCTTCAACCTCCTTCGACTATGTTGAAGACCAGCTTCAACTAGCTACGACTAACTTTGGGAAAATTGGACACCGAATAGTGGAGAGTGAAGACGACCTCCTTCGATCTCCTTCGACCTCCCATCGACTAGGATGAAGACTATCCACGACTACCTTCCACTACCCCTCGATCACCTACGACTAACATGCCAACCTACTACGAACTACTTCGACTTAACCTACGAGTAAAAAATGTATCGATTTTTTCCATGGTGACCTTTTTTCTACTCGTGGGCATTTTTCAACATGTTGAAAAATACGCCGTGACCTAGCTGAGGCGTCGAGAACGTGGAGACCACTCTCGAGCATGAAGGAGAGTTCTCCTAGGACCTCGTGTCGACCATGCTGCGAGTATGAGTCGAGGGCAAACTCGTCTGAATTTGCGGATTAGGTTGCCCAAGTGGGACAGGCCCCTTTAAAGTCTTGATGTATTCAAGAGAGAGTTAGATTTAGCTCTTAGGGCTAACAGAATCAAGGGATATGGGGAGAACGGGGTACTGATTGGGGATGATCAGCCATGATCGCATTGAATGGCGGTGCTGGCTCGAAGGGCCGAATGGCCTACTCCTGCACCTATTTTCCATGCTTCTATGTTTCCAGGGTCTGCTGTTGGAGTAGAGGTTCAATAAATGATTCGCCTTTCACGGCACTGGGCCTGTGATCGCTGGAGTTTAGAAGAATGAGGGGGGGATCTCATTCAGAGAATAGTGAAAGGCTTGGATAGAGTGGATGTGGAGAGGATGTTTCCACTAGTGGGAGAGTCTAGGACCAGAGGTCACAGCCTCAGAATTAAAGGACGATCTTTTAGGAAAGAGTTGAGGAGGAACTTCTTCAGTCAGAGGCTGGTGAATCTGTGGAATTCATTGCCACAGAAGGCTGTGGAGGCCAAGTCAGTGGATATATTTAAGGCAGAGATAGATACATTTTTGATTAGTGCGGGTGTCAGGGGCTATGGGGAGAAGGCAGGAGAATGGGGTTGAGAGGGAGAGATAGATCAGCCATGATTGAATGGCAGAGTAGACTTGATGGGTCGAATGGCCTAATTCTGCTCCTATCACTTATGACATGACCCAAAGTGCTGGAATAACTCAGAGGGTCAGGCAACGCCTCTGAAAGAAATGACGGGTGATGTTTCGGGTCGGGACCCTTCTTCAGACTCGCCTCGATGACATGTTTTAACTGCAATGTTATTCATAAAATAGCCCTTTTATCAAACGCGCTTCGTGATCAATTTTTGCTGCTGTCAGGGTTTTTTAAAACCCAATTCTCATTTACAAACTATCTCGATGTGATCTGTCTTCTGTGAATTTATTTGTCTAGACGGCTTCATTATTTATCCCAGTGAAGTAGTCTATGCGCTGACAAATCCTTCATTTATCTAAGGTCGATTTCTGTACTCGCCTTTGAAACTTACCTTGCCGTGGGTTTAGCCTTTGAAAGAATGTTCAAACAAAGGCCATGGGTTTGACCGTGACAACGAATCCTGGGAGAGTAATTGTAACAAATTGCAGGGCAGGTTTGCAACCACCCGGCAAGTTGTGTCTCACAGAAGTGAAGTCTCATCAACACTGGTCCCACACGGCTTTGAAGTTGTTTGCGTCTGAATTTAGACCTGTAGCTTTATATCCTTCCAAACCTGTGTTTGTTTGTTTGTTTTTGTGTGCGTGCATACATGCGTGTGTATGTGCGTGTGTACATGTGTGCGCGTGCGTGTCTGCTTGTGCCTGTGCGTGTGTTTGTGTGCGTTTTGGTGTCGTTTATGTGTATATACGGTTGTGTGCGTTTGCGTATGTGTGTGATTATGCGTGTACATTGTGCGCGTGTGTGCGTGTGATTATGCATGTGTATTGCATGTGTGTGTGCATGTTTGTGTGTGCGTGTGATTATGTGTGTATGTTGCGTGTGTTTGTGTGCATGTTTGTCTGTGCGTGTGATTGTGCATGTGCGTTGTGTGTGTGTGCATGTTTGTGTGTGTGTATGTTTGTGTGTGCATGATTATGTGTGTACGTTGCGTGTGTGTGTGCATGTTTGTGTGCGTGTGATTATGTGAGTGTTTTGTGTATGCTTGTGTGTGTGCATTCATGTTTGCGTTTCTGGCTGTGTATTGGCATGCATGCATGCGTGTGTATTTGTGTATGTTCGAGTTGTCGTTTGTGTGTGATTATGTGTGTGTGCGTTTTTGTGTTCATATGTCTTTGTGTATCTGTGTATGTGTGTGTGTGTTTGAGTGTGCATGTGTTTCTGTGTGTGCCTGTGCATGCATCTGTGTGCGCATGTATGTATGCGTTTGTGTGGGTTTGTGTGTGTGATTATGCATGTGCGTTGGGCGAATATGTATGTGCATGCATGTTTGTGTGTTCGCCTGTGCATGTGTGTATGTCATAGAGTCATAGTGTGGAAACAGGCCCTTCGACCCAACTTGCCCACACCGGCCAACATGCCCCAGCTGCACGAGTCCCACCTGCCTTTGTTTGGCCCATATCCCTCCAAACCTGTCCTATCCATGTACCTGTCTAACTGTTTCTTAAACGTTGGAATAGTCCCAGCCTCAACTACCTCATCTGGCAGCTCGTTCCACACACCCACCACCCTCTGTGTGAAAAAGTTACTCCTCAGATTCCTATTAAATCTTTTCCCCTTCACCTTGAACCTATGTCCTCTGGTCCTCGATTCCCCTACTCTGGGCAAGAGACTCTGTGCGTCTACCCGATCTATTCCTCTCATGATTTTATAACAAATGTTTGGGCCTATGTTTGTGTGTGTGGTCTGTGTGTGTGTGCGTGTAAGCTTGTGTGTGTGTGTGTGTGTTTGTGTGCTTGTGTGTGTGGTATGTGTGAGGGTGCATGTAAGCGTGTGTGTGCGGGTGTAAGCGTGTGCGTGTTAGTGTGTGTGCATGCATGTAAGTGTGTGTGTGCATGTTAGTGTGTGGGTACGAGTGTAAGTGTGTGTGTAAGTGTGTGTGTGCGCGTGTAGGTGTGTGTGTGTGGTATGTGTGTGTGGTATGTGTGTGTGGTATGTGTGTGTGGTAAGTGTGTGTGTAAGTGTGTGTGTAAGTGTGTGTGTGTGTGCGCGTGTAGGTGTGTGTGTGGTATGTGTGTGTGCGTTAAAGTGTGTGTTTGTGCGTTTAAGCGTGTGTTTGTGTGTGTGGTCTGTGTGTGTGTGTTAGTGAGTGTGTGTGTGTGTAAGCATGTGTGCGTGCATGTTAGCGTGTGTGCACGCGTTTAAGCATGTGTGTGGGCATGTTAGTGTGTGTAAGCGTGCGTGTAAGCGTGCGTGTGTGTGCGTGTGTTTGTGTGTGGTCTGTGTGTGTGCGTGTTAGTGTGTATGTGCGTGTAAGCATGTGTGCACGCGTGTAAGCGTGTGTGCACATGTTAGTGTATGTGCGTGTAAGCGTGTGTGTAAGCATGTGTTGGCGTGTGTGAGCCTGCCACTCCACTACAACAGTGATGTTACAGAGACAGTTTAAATACCCCCTAACAAAAAAGCCAGAGTGACCTATGGATTTAAAGTTGTAGATGATGTAACTACTAAATTCACCACATTTTGTATCCACTACAGAAATGCTACTTTTATCTCAAGAATCACATGTTGCTTCAGATAGTAAATAATGAAAGCAAAATTGGACCAAGCTGATGGACTCACATGGTAATCTTACTCCCACAGTATATCTGATTCCTTTGGTGGTCTACATCGTTGTGTTTCAGTCATTAACTTCACTTTGTGAGGATTATATGATGAGATGATGATAAATTTGCTTTTGCTTTTTGGCAAAAGTTTATTTGACTGACATTAACTTTATGACTACTCGTTAAATCTTGCCTGGAATTCCACCAGCCTGACATCAGCAAGGCTGATGTATCCGTTCGATGAGTTTCCAAGAACCTCTTAGACACGTAATGCTGGAGTAACTCAACCGGCCAGGCAGCATCTCTGGAGAAAAGGAACATGTGACGTTTCAGGTCATAGAGTGATACAGCGTGGAAACAGGGCCCTTCGATCCAACTTGCCCGCACCGGCCAACATGTCCCCTGCTACACTAGTCCCACCTGCCCACGCTTGGTCCATATCCCTCCAAACCTGTCCTATCCATGTACCTCTGAAACGTTGCCTATTTCCTTCGCTCCATAGATGCTGCTGCACCCGCTGAGTTTCTCCAGCATTTTTGTGTACCTTCGATTTTCCAGCATCTGCAGTTCCTTCTTGAACACTATCCATGTACCTGTCTAGCTGTTTCTCAAACGTTGGGATAGTCCCAGACTCAACTATCTCCTCTGGCAGCTTGTTCCATACACCCACCACCCTCTGTGTGAAAAAGGTTACCCTTCATATTCTTATTAAATCTTTTCCCCATCTCCTTAAACCAATGTCCTCTGGTCCTCGATTCCCCTACTCTGGGCAAGAGACTCTGCGCATCTGCCTGATCTATTCCTCGCATGATTTTGTACACCTCTATAAGATCTCCCCTCATCCTCCTGCGCTCCATGGAATAGAGACCCAGCCTACTCAACCTCTCCCTGTAGCTCAGACCCTCGAGTCCTGGCAACATCCTTGCTTCTACCTGCACATGCTGTTCCAGTAAATGTTACTGTTGCCAGTTACTTTGCCACACGATTCCTTTACGCACTGAAAGTTATGGCCATATCAGGACATACATTCCACACATATTCAGATCTCATTATCCACAGTTTCTAGGTTTCTAAGTCCTCCAAAATATTCCAAATGGAATTTAAACTGGAGGTGGTGGAGGGAGGACTTAAGCCAGAATGGGTTATTGGGAAGAAAGAGCTACCTTAAATTTAGTTGCATCTGGTTGGGTAACTATAGTAGGGTGGAGATTATTCCATGTTTTAATTGTGCGGGGGAAGAACATATTGCTGTACACATCTGTCTTGGTAGCTAGGATCACAAATTGGATCGAATGCCCTTACATAGAAACATAGAAAATAGGTGCAGGAGTAGGCCATTCGGCCCTTCGAGCCTCCACCGCCATTCAATATGATCATGGCTGATCATCCAACTCAGTATCCTGTACCTGCCTTCTCTCCATACCCCCTAATCCCCTTAGCCACAAGGGCCACATCTAACTCCCTCTTAAATGTAGCCAATGAACTGGCCTCAACTACCTTCTGTGGCAGAGAGTTCCAGAGATTCACCACTCTCTGTGTGAAAAATGTTTTTCTCATCGTGGTCCTAAAAGACGTCCCCCTTATCCTTAAACTGTGACCCCTTGTTCTGGACTTCCCCAACATCGGGAACAATCTTCCTGCATCTAGCCTGTCCAACCCCTTAAGAATTTTCTATAGTTTCTATAAGATCCCCCCTCAATCTTCTAGATTCTAGCGAGTACAAGCCGAGTCTATCCAGTCTTTCTTCAAATGAAAGTCCTGACATCCCAGGAATCAGTCTGGTGAACCTTCTCTGCACTGCCTCTATGGCAAGAATGTCCTCGTCTGCTCCTAATTGGTTTGGGGTTGGTGTAGGTCTTGTAGTCTATGTCGAGCTGACCATTTAACATTTTGTAAAAACTGGTCAAACGGTGAGCTTCACGTCTGTCTTGGAGAGGGTTCACAGACAAAACTGCAGACAAAATGTGTAGGAAGGAACTGCAGGTGCTGGTTTAAACCGAAGATGGACACTGAATGCTGGAGTAACTCAGCGGGACAGGCAGCATCTGTGGAGAGAAGGACATGGAGAGGAACGTTTTAGAGGGAGCGTTTTAAGGGACAGAAGTTTAGGGGTAACATGAGGGGGAACTTCTTTTCTCAGAGAGTGGTGGAATCAGCTTCCAATGGAGGTGGTGGAGGCAGGTTCGATTTTATCATTTAAAAATAAATTGGATAGGTATATGGACGGGAAAGGAATGGAGGGTTATGGTCTGAGTGCAGGTATATGGGGCTAGGGGAGAATAAGTGTTCGGCACGGACTAGAAAGGCCGAGTTGGCCTGTTTCCGTGCTGTAATTGCTGTATGGTTATATGGATATGAGCCAAACTCTATGACTCTAAACTTGCAGGGGAACATAGATAGGTAACTTCCAATTTAAACAGAGGGCTCAACCAATACAAGAGACACGAAATGCTGGAGTAACTCAGCGGGACAGGCAGCACCTCTGGGGAGAAGGGAATGGGTGTCAGGGGAGAGGGAGACTAGAGGCATGGAAGGGTAAGGTGTGAAAATGACAGATCAAAGCAGACACTGAATGGAAATGTAGAATGGGTCATTGTTGGCGGAGGGGAAGGTGACAACGAGGCATACTAACAGGACCGCAGTCTCGGGTCCCTCCGCTTGGATAGAGTGGATGTGGAGAGGATGTTTCCACCAGTGGGAGAGTCTAGGACTAGAGGTCACAGTCTCAGAATTAAAGGACGTTCTTTTAGGAAGGAGATGAGGAGAAATGTAATTAGTCACAGGGTGGTGAATCTGTGGAATTCTTTGCCACTGAAGGATGTGGAGGCCAAGTCAGTGGATATTTTTCAGGCAGAGATAGATTCCTAATTAGTGCAAGTGTCAGAGGTTACGGGGAAAAGGCAGGAGAATGGGGTTAGGAGGGAGAGATAGATCAGCCATGATTGAATGGTGGAGTAGACTTGATGGGCCGAATGGCCTAATTCTACTCCTATTCCTTATGACCTGATGAGGGCAGCACGGTGGCGCAGCGGTAGAGTTGCTGCCTCACATTGCCAGACACCCAGATTCGATCCTGACTACGGGTGCTGTCTGTACGGAGTTTGCACGTTCTCCGAGCGAGTGTAGACAACGAGATTCAACAAGACGGGCTTTGAAGCTGGTACGACTTGGGTGGGAGAGCGACGGAGAGAGAGGCAGGGGATGCAAGGGTCACTTGAAGTTAGAGGAACCAATATTCATACCGCTACGGGCTGTAAGGTGCCCAAACGAGATATGATGTGCAGTTCCTCCAATTTATGTTTGGCCCCACTCTTGACAGTGGAGGAGACCTAGGACAGAAAGGTCAGTGTGGGAATGGGAAGGGGAATTAAAGTGGAAGATCAGGTGTTCCGTGAAACGATCAGCCAGTCTATGTCTGGCCTCGCCGATGTATAAGAGTCCACATCTTGAACAACGGATACAGTAGATGAGGTTGAGGCAGCATCATGAGTTCCTGACTCTTACACTCAGTGCCCGCAACGATGATGGCAAGCATCTTGCATCTGTCTTTACTTTGTGTACTAGTCATGTCTCTACCATTTATTTCATTCCCCTTACATGTTTTTCCTCTACCTGCTAAATTTTTGTAAGGTGTCCTTGAGACTCTTGAAAGGCGCCCATAATTAAAATTTATTATTATTATTATTATTATTATTATTATTATTATTATTATTATTATTATTATTATTATTATTATTATCATCTGCCTTCGTTGCCACTCTTGTGTTTTTTGTCCAATTTCAGGTAGTCCCTGCTTTCTCCCTCCTTCCCCTCCCCTTCCCAGCTCTCCCACAGCCTACTGTCTCCGCCTCTTCCTTTCTTCTTCCCACCCCCCCCCCCCCCCCACCCATCAGTCTGAAGAAGGGTCTCAACCCGAAATGTCGCCTATTTCCTTCGCTCCATAGATGCTGCCTCACCCGCTGAGTTTCACCGGCATTTTTGTCTACCTTCGATTTTTCCAGCATCTGCAGTTTTTCCCTAAACATTGTATCTACTTGTGTTGCCACCTTCACACTAGAGACTGGAATGATTACAGGATTGCAGCATCTCCTGAAATGATGCATAGGTTTAATTAAATGATAAGGAGACGCATTCTCACCATGTGATTTTGAAGGAACAATGTACGCAAATAGCATTTAAATTGGATCTCTGCAATATGTAGATCACAGGCCTGCTGGAATCAAAAGAACTTACATTCCCAACTGATTACCAGGTTGCAGGGGCATGGTATGCTGCAGCTATTGAAGGTAGAGACGCCTTCTTTGTAAATAATTGAATGCTGTAAGAACTTGTATTAAAATTGTGTCTCGAAGAACTGTTCAAATAATTTCACCCGAAAGCTGAGCCCAGATTCAGGGACAGTTTCTTCCCAGCTGTTATCATAGAAACATAGAAACATAGAAACATAGAAAATAGGTGCAGGAGTAGGCCATTCGACCCTTCGAGCCTGCACCGGCATTCAATATGATCATTGCTGATCATCCAACTCAGTATCCCGTACCTGCCTTCTCTCCATACCCCCTGATACCTTTAGCCACAAGGGCCACATCTAACTCCCTCTTAAATATAGCCAATGAACTGGCCTCAACTACCTTCTGTGGTGGAGAATTCCAGAGATTCACCACTCTCTGTGTGAAAAAATGTTTTTCTCATCTCGGTCCTAAAAGATTTCCCCCTTATCCTTAAACTGTGACCCCTTGTTCTGGACTTCCCGAACATCGGGAGCAATCTTCCTGCATCTAGCCTGTCCAACCCCTTAAGAATTTTGTAAGTTTCTATAAGATCCCCCCTCAATCTTCTGAATTCTAGCGAGTACAAGCCGAGTCTATCCAGTCTTTCTTCATATGAAAGTCCTGACATCCCAGGAATCAGTCTGGTGAACCTTCTCTGCACTCCCTCTATGGCAAGAATGTCTTTCCTCAGATTTGGAGACCAAAACTGTACGCAATACTCCAGGTGTAGTCTCACCAAGACCCTGTACAACTGCAGTAGAACCTCCCTGCTCCTATACTCAAATCCTTTTGCTATGAATGCTAACTTACCATTCGCTTTCTTCACTGCCTGCTGCACCTGCATGCCTACTTTCAATGACTGGTGTAACTGAACCATCCTATCACCAGCTAGGCCAGGGGTGGGCAACCTCATTCTGCATAGGGGCCGGGACGCGTGTCAGTCAGCGGATGGCGGGCCACATCTATCACGTGCGCACGTGGATCCCGTACTCATCCCGCCCCCCGGATGGCAGGCGTCAAATCACGTGTTCGCAGAAGGTGGAGAAAAATGCTGGAGAAACTCAGCGGGTGAGGCAGCCTCGTGCAATCCTTGCATGTCTCTCTCACCCGCTGAGTTGCTCCAGCATTTTTTTATCTACCTTTCGATTTTTCCAGCATCTGCAGTTCTTTCTTAAACGTGTTCACAGAAGGTGCGGGGACGTGCCGGCGGCTTTGCGCAGGACGCGGTACAGACAGAGCTCGGCGCTCGGCGCTTGGCCGCGCTCGGGGCGGGCGCTCGGCGGGCCGGGCGATTACGGGGAAAAAAATCCCGGATGATTTCGGGATCATCCCCGGGGGCTGCAGGTTGACCACCCCTGAGCTGGACAGTGGGCCTGACCTGCCATCTACCTCATTGGAGCCACTCAGACTATCTTTAATCAGACTTCAATGTAACAATTGTCCCTAGTGTGTGTAGGATAGTGTTAGAGTGTGTAGGGGTAGCAACTGTAGTCGACCGAACCCGGTAATTTTTAGGCCTACTTTTTGTTTTTAGATATGGTAATTTTAATTTTTTAAAGCTATGTATTTATCCTGTTTTTATTAACTACACTGAATGGAAACTGATCGAGAAACTGATTGTTTTTTTCATTTCATCTGTGTATGCAAGTACTCAGTTAAAATGATATTAAATAAATACTGAATACTCTGGTGCTGTAAGGCAGCAACTCTACCGCTGTGCCACCGTGCCGCCCGGCGTTAGTGTTAATGTCCGGTGATTGCTGGTCGGGCGCGGATTCGGTGGGCCAAAGCAAAGATCCTATAGCGGAGCAAGATAGACCACTCCTGCTAAATGCAATGGGCTGACGTGTAATACGCAACGGAGTATTTTTTTCTATCCTTTTCCGTAACCGGACCCGACCCGACTCGACTCGCAGAGTAATCAACGTTGCGGGGGAACAGTTTGTGTTAATAAATTGAAATTCTGAAAATGAGGAGAAGATTTTTACCAAAGAACTTCTATTTATTACGAGGATGTTACCGTAACCGGCTTCCGTCTCCGCACTAGTATCTTTGCTCCGCTACGGGATCTTTGGTGCGGAGACCCACAAATCTACCCATGACCGTACTACGTCTTTTTCCTCGGTCTTGCTCGCTATAGGATCTTTGGGCCGAAGGGCCTGTTTCCACGCTGTGTCTCTAACCTGAACTAAACGGAACGAAAATTTCGGAAAGGAGCAAATAGAGAAAATCGCGGTGTGTGTCACGAGAAAGCTATTCTCGTGTTTCTTTTAAGAAAGGAAGTGTTTGGTTCTTGGTTTTGGTGGACAGGAGCGTGGTTTTGGGGAATTGGGGATTACATAACATGGAACTCACGAGAGACAGGCTGCCTTTGATTAAGTAAAGTCTCGCTGGTGCCTGGATCTGCAATAACCCCACACACCCTGCCCTTCCTTGCGGCTCAGCCTGCAACGGTTTCAGTGTGGGAACAAATGCACAATCCGTGAGCATTTCAGAAGATTTATGCATTGTAGCAAAAAAAAAAAAATCATTTTAATTATCAGATTTAGCTGTTGTAATTCTGCTCGGCCAAACTAATTTGAAACTGCCACACGAAATGGGGAAGGTCACTGATCTTAAATCTTAAATCACATCCATGCTGGCAAAGATTGCGTGCGGGAAGCTACTGCAGATAGACACAAAAAGCTGCAGTAACTCAGCGGGGCAGGTAGCGTTGCTCTGGAGATGCTGGTTTGCACCGAAGATAGACACAAACTACTGGAGTAACTCAGCGGGTGGGTCAGGCAGCATCTCTGGAGAGAAGGAATTAGGTGACGAAGGTCTTCTTCAGTCACGAAGACGGGTCTCGACCCGAAACGTCACCCATTCCTTCTCTCCAGAGATGCTGCCTGTCCCCGCTGAGTTACTCCAGCATTTTGATTCTATCATCAGACAAAATATCATTATTTTCTATCATTATAGTAAATTGCATTAAGAATACAGCACAGAAACAGGCCATTCAACCCAGAATCCCAGTCAGTATGCCTACCTTACCTGAACCTACACCCATTCATAACCATACACCTACAGCAATATCATCCAATACTTCATTCATAGATTGATACAGTGTGGAAACAGGCCCTTCGGCCCAACTTGCCCACACTGGCCAACATGTCCTATTTGTACTAGTCCCACCTGCCAGCATTTGAATTAATGTTTAAGAAGGAACTGCAGACACTGGAAAATCGAAGGTAGACAAAAATGCTGGAGAAACTCATCGATTGTTTCAGCCCGAAACGTTGCCTATTTCCTTGGCTCCATAGATGCTACTGAACCTGCTGAGTTTCTCCAGCATTTTTGTCTACCTAGCATTTGAATTAATCTTTTTCTTGCCTATGGAGTTCACAGCCTAAACTTGTTCTATTTGACCTTATTTGATTGTGCACGCCGGGTTGATTGCATTCGTCGGAACAGGGCGGACCAGGGTGAAGGTTGCAATCTCCCTACCCCATTTGAATGAATGAATCAGTTTATTGGCCAAGTATATTCACATACAAGGAATTTGCCTTGGTGCTCCGCCCACAAGCGACGACATGACATACGGTGACAGTTAGGAATGTCGCAAAACATTAAACATTAATAATAAAACATTATCGATTAAATACGTGAATTAAGTGAAATACCAGTGCAAAAGGAGGCTACAGATTTTTGGTTATTGAGTCGAGCTGCTACTCGTGGAATAAAAGCAGTTTGTATGTCTGGTCCATATTCCTCTCGTTTCGTTTAGTCGACAGCTTAGTTTAGCACGGAAACAGGCCCTTAGGCCCACCGGGTCCGCGCCGACCAGCGATCCCCGCACACTAATGGGCCTGACCCACCGATTTTTTGGGCGACTACTGCAAAATTTTCAATTGTTGAAACATGTTTCAAACATGTTGAAAATTTTTCGCCGACAGTGGCGACAATTCTTTGCTATCATAGGGTGACGTAGGTGTTGTCGTAGGTTGTCGCCAGGTGTCGTAGGTGAATTCCATTAAAACTAGTCCCTGGCAGTTGCCTAAAGAGTTGCCCAAGTGGGACAGGCTCATACCACTTTCCTACACATTAAGGACAATGTTTACATTTACCATGCCAATTAACCTACAAACCTGCACGTCTTTGGAGTGTGGGAGGAAACCGAAGATCTCAGAGAAAACCCACGCAGGTCACGGGGAGAACGTACAAACTCCGTACAGACAGCGCCCGTAATCGGGATCGAACCATGGTCTCCGGCGCTGCATTCGCTGTAGGGCAGCAACTCTACCACTGCGCCACCCTGACCGTAGATAGTCTAAACCAGTCCTATCCATGTATCTGTCTAAATGTTTCTTAAATGTTTTGTAGCAGGTAATAAACAAAAGCTTTTCACCATGTTGGAAGGAGCTTCAGGCCAGGCAGCATCTCTGGAGAGAAGGAACAGGCGACGTTTCGGGTCGGGACCCTTCTTCGGACTTTTCACCTTGCCACGTGTACACGTGACAAGAGTGAGCTAAACTAAACTGGAGGGGTCGGAGCCAAATGTGGGCATCTGGAAGTATTGTAGATGGGACATGTTGACGTGGATAGTAGGCCTGGCTCTGCTGTCCTGAGTGCAGGAGGGCTAAGCGGTCGGTGAGGGAGCTGGAGGCGTTGGACGCGAGGGGCAAGAGGAGAGGAGTGGAGAGGAGAGGAGAGGATAGGAGAGGAGAGGAGAGGAGAGGAGAGGAGAGGAGAGGAGAGGAGAGGAAAGGAGAGGAGAGGAGAGGAGAGGAGAGGAGAGGAGAGGAGAGGAGAGGAGAGGAGTGGAGGAGGAGAGGAAAGAGGAGAGGAGAGGAGAGGAGAGGAGAGGAGAGGAGTGGAGAGGAGAGGAGAGGAGAGGAGAGGAGAGGAGAGGAGGGGAGAGGAGAGGAGAGGAGAGGAGAGGAGAGGAGAGGAGAGGAGAGGGAGGAGAGGAGAGGAGAGGAGGGGAGAGGAGAGGAGAGGAGAGGGGAGGAGAGGAGAGGAGAGGAGGGGAGGAGGGGAGAGAGGAGAGGAAAGGAGAGGAGAGGAGAGGAGAGGAGGGGAGAGAGGAGAGGAGAGGAGAGGAGGGGAGAGGAGAGGAGAGGAGGGGAGAGAGGGGAGGATGACAGGAGAGGGGAGGAGGAGAGGAGAGTAGGGAAGGAGAGGGGGAGAGAGAGAAAGAGGAGAGGAGAGGAGAGGAGAGGAAAGGAGAGGAGAGGAGAGGAGAGGAGAGGAGAGGAGAGGAGAGGAGAGAGGAGAGGAGAGGAGAGGGAGGGGAGAGAGGAGAGGAAAGGAGAGGAGTGAGAGGAGAGGAGAGGAGAGGAGAGGAGAGGAGGAGAGGAGAGGGAGAGGAGAGGGAGGAGAGGGAGGGGAGGGGAGGAGAGGAGAGGAGAGGAGCGGAGAGGAGAGGAGTGGAGTGGAGAGGAGAGGAGAGGAGGAGAGGGGAGGAGAGGAGAGGAGAGGAGAGGAGAGGAGAGGAGAGGAGAGGAGCGGAGAGGAGAGAGGAGAGGGGAGGAGGAGAGGAGAGGAGAGGAGGGGAGAGGAGAGGAGAGGAGAGGGGAGGAGAGGAGAGGAGAGGAGAGGAGAGGGAGGGGAGGAGAGGAGAGGAGGGGAGTGGAGAGGAGAGGAGAGGAGAGGAGAGAGAGTAGGGAGAGGGAGAGGAGAGGAGAGGAGACGAGAGGAGAGGAGAGGAGAGGAGAGGAGAGGAGAGGAGAGGGGAGGGGAGGGGAGGAGGGAGGGGAGGAGAGGAGAGGAGAGGAGAGAGAGGAGAGGAGAGGAGAGGAGAGGAGGGGAGAGGAGAGGAGAGGAGAGGAGAGGAGAGGATAGGAGAGGAGAGGAGAGGAGAGGAGAGGAGGGGAGGGGAGAGGAGAGGAGAGGAGAGGAGGGGAGAGGAGAGGAGAGGAGAGGCGAGGAGGGGAGAGGAGAGGAAAGATGAGGGGAGGAGAGGAATTAAGAGAGGAGGAGAGGAGTGGAGAGAGAGAGAGGAAAGGAGAGGGACGTCGGTTCACGGGAACTGCTACATCGAGCACGCGGGCCGACCGAACTTTGTGTACTTTGAATAATGGTGGAACATGGCGGTGCTCGCATATGTAATATATGCAGAAATAATTTTGCTGTGCAGTTGTACGTGTGACAAATAAGGCTCCATTGACCATTGACTATTGATATTTTGGCCGTCATGGACAATTTCTGTCTTGTTTGAATCTAGGAATTTGTATAGCACACCACCAGATTCAGGGTCAGTTTCTTCCCAGCTGTTATCAGGCAACTGAACCATCCTACCACAACCAGAGAGCAGTGCTGAACCACTATCAACCTCTTTAGTGACCCTCGGACTATCCTTGATTGGACTTTGCTGGCTTGACCTTGCACTAAACGTCATTCCCTTATTGAAACACGTAAGATTATTAAGGGTTTGGACACGCTAGAGGCAGTAAACATGTTCCCGATGTTGGGGGAGTGCAGAACCAGGGGCCACAGTTTAAGAATAAGGAGTAAGCCATTTGGAACGGAGACGAGGAAACACTTTTTGTGTGGAATTCTCTGCCTCAGAGGGCGGTGGAGGCCGGTTCTCTGGATACATGCAAGAGAGAGCTAGACAGGGCTCTTAAAGACAGCGGAGTCAGGGGATATGGGGAGAAGGCAGGAACGGGGTACTGATTGTGGATGATCAGCCATGATCACATTGAATGGCGGTGCTGGCTCGAAGGGCCAAATGGCCTACTCCTGCACCTATTGTCTATTGTCTATTGTCTATAGCTTAAGGATAAGGGGGAAATCCTTTAAAACCGAGATGAGGAGAACTTTTTTCACACAGAGAGTGGTGAATCTCTGGAACTCTCTGCCACAGAGGGTAGTTGAGGCCAGTTCATTGGCTGTATTTAAGAGGGAGTTAGATGTGGCCCTTGTGGCCAAGGGGATCAGAGGGTATGGAGAGAAGGCAGGTACGGGATACTGAGTTGGATGATCAGCCATGATCATATTGAATGGCGGTGCAGGCTCGAAGGGCCGAATGGCCTACTCCTGCACCTAATTTCTATGTTTCTATGTTTCTATGTGTCTGTGCACCCTGAATGGCTCGATTGTAATCGTGTGTTGTCTTTCCGCTGACTGGTTAGCGCGCAGTAAAGGCTTTTCACTTTACCTCGGAGCACGTGACAATGGACATGTTGGATGCTGATTGAGGGGGAAGCCAATGTTAGCGCTGCCCCTTCACCCCCACAAACCCGACACCACCCCACGCGACCGCCTGCCACCGTCTAGACACACGGGTGGTAAACGGCAACCCTGGGAGGCCACGGGAAACCGGAGATGAGTCAAATCCGACGTCAGGAGGTTGTGGGATGTAAAGAAAACCATAACCCAGGAATAAGCAGCTGCTTCAAGTGTTCCGATACCCGCCCTTCCCACCGCAGTGGGCTGACGACTAAAGTGACCACAGATTTTAATTTTATTTTAGATTTTGGAGATAGAGCGCGGAAAACAGGCTCTATCGGCCCACCGAGTCCACGCCAACCAGCAATCACCCCGCACACTTGTGCCCCCGTCCCACTTAGGAAACCTGAACGGAAACCTCTGGAGACTTTGCGCCCCACCCAAGGTTTCCGTGCGGTTCCCAGAGGTTTTTGTGTCAGTCTCCCTACCTGCTTCCACTACCTGCAACCTCCGGGAACCGCACGGAAACCTTGGGTGGGGCCGCAAAGTCTCCAGAGGTTTCTGTTCAGGTTTCCTGAGTGGGACAGGGGCTTTACACTATCCGACACACTTGGGACAATTTACAATTTCATCGCAGCCACTCAACCTACAAACCTGCAAGTCTTAGGAGTGTGGGAGGTAACCCCCCCCCCTCCCCTTCCCCAGAGAAAACCCAGGCGGGTCACGGGGAGAACATACAAACTCCATACAGACAGCACCCGCAGTCAGGATCGAACCCACTTCTCAGGCACTGTGAGGCAGCAACTCTACCGCTGATTTAAACCAGTTGATGGTTCTTCCACCAGCAAGTTTTGAACATGTTGAAAATCCAGTGTTGACCATAAAAACGCTACGACTCTTTGGGCGACTGAGGAGACGACTCACGACCGTACGGGCGACACCCCGGCAACCATGTGGTGACAGCCTAGTCACCTGTAGTCGCCTAAAAAATCTCCTAAGTGGGACAGGCCCATAAAATTGTCCCTAGTGTGTAGGATATTGTTAGCGTGCGGGGATCGCTGGTCGGCACAGTCTCGGTGGGCCGAAGGGCCTGGTTCCGCGCTGCATCTCTAAACTAAACTGTACTCAACACAGAAGAAGACTTGAAGAGAATGGCCTAAGATCTAAGTTGCGTACAGTTTTGGTCTCCAAATCCGAGGAAGGACATTATTGCCATAGAGGGAGTGCAGAGACGGTTCACCAGACTGATTCCTGGGATGTCAGGACTGTCTTATGAAGAAAGACTGGATAGACTTGGTTTATATTCTCTAGAATTTAGGAGATTGAGGGGGGATCTTATAGAAACTTACAAAATTCTTAAGGGGTTGGACAGGCTAGATGCAGGAAGATTGTTCCCGATGTTGGGGAAGTCCAGAACAAGGGGTCACAGCTTAAGGATAAGGGGGAAATCCTTTAAAACCGAGATGAGAAGAACCTTTTTCACACAGAGAGTGGTGAATCTCTGGAACTCTCTGCCGCAGAGGGTAGTCGAGGCCACAGTTCATTGGCTATATTTAAGAGGGAGTTAGATGTGGCCCTTGTGGCTAAGGTGATCAGAGGGTATGGAGAGAAGGCAGGTACGGGATACTGAGTTGGATGATCAGCCATGATCATATTGAATGGCGGTGTAGGCTCGAAGGGCCGAATGGCCTACTCCTGCACCTAATTTCTATGTTTCTATGTTTCTATCATGTTATCTATCTCCATTGTCGAGCACAACGTTGACTCCAGCCTTGTTTCATTATTAGCTGAAGAAATATTTCCAAGGTTCTTTAAATTATACGGTCAACGGTTTGGATTACCTGTTCTTACTGACGACTTGTAGAGAGGCGAGGAGAGAACAAAGCATCCAGGAACAAAGCAATCCAAAGTCGAACATAGTTACAGGTCAGGGCGACCTGTAATCTTTTTTTTTTGTGCCTTTTAACTGGTACAACTGCCACCTTACTTGAGACCGGCAAATGGTCTCAGCATGTTTACAGCACCGTAATGGAGTGTGCCGCCAAGGATCAGGGTTGTTCGGCAAGTTCCCAACAACTCTCAGCAACTTCTACTGATGCGTTGTAGAAAGCATTTTATCTGGAAGCATCGCAGCTCGGTTTGGGAACAGCTCCGTCTAAGACCGCAAGAAATTGTGGACACAGCCCAGACCCATCACACACACCAACCTCCCTTCCATCGACTCCATCTACACCTCACGCTGCCTCGGCAAGGCCAGCAGCATCATCAAGGACCAGTCGCACTCCAGCCACTCCCTCTTCTCCCCTCTCCCATCGGGCAAGAGGTACAGAAGTGTGAAAACACACACACCTCCAGATTCAGAGACAGGTTCTTCCCAGCTGTTATCAGGCAACGGAATCATCCTACCACAACCAATAGACAATAGACAATAGGTGCCGGAGTAGGCCATTCGGCCCTTCGAGCCAGCACCACCATTCAATGTGATCATGGCTGATCATCCCCAATCAGTACCCCGTTTCTGCATTCTCCCCATATCCCCTGACTGCTATGTTTTAAGAGCGCTATCTAGCTCTCTCTTGAAAGCATCCAGAGAATCTGCCTCCACCGCCCTCTGAAGCAGAGAATTCCACAGATTCGCCACTCTCTGTGAGAAAAAGTGTTTCCTTGTCTCCGTTCTAAATGGCTTACCCCTTATTCTTAAACTGTGAGAGCAGCGCTGAACTACTATCTACCTCACGGGTGATCCTTGGACTATCTTTGATTGGACTATACTGGTTTTACCTGGCATTGAACGTTATTCCCTTATCATGCATCTGTACACTGTGAATGGCTCGATTGTAATCATGTATTGTCTTTGCACTGACTGGTTAACATGCAACAAAATCTTTTCACTGTACCCCTGGTACACGTGACAATAAACTAAACTGAACTGAGGGTGTCTGATGATGTTGGGAACGGTGGTAAACGGAGGACATCTTGCTAAACATTTTGAGGGCCACTCCCTCTTCTCCCCTCTCCCATCGGGCAAGAGGTACAGAAGTGTGAAAACGCACACCTCCAGATTCAGGGACAGTTTCTTCCCAGCTGTTATCAGGCAACAGAATCATCCTACCACAACCAGAGAGCAGTGCTGAACTACGATTGATAAGATAAGGGCTTTGACTTTGACTCTGACATGGGGGGGGGGGGGGGGGGGGGAGTGCAGTGGAGAGATAAGTTTATTTGGCCTTCCATCACAGCGATGTGATGGATGTTTATGTAAATTATGTTGTGTCTTGGGTCTATGTGTTTGTAATGTATGGCTGCAGAAACGGCATTTCGTTTGGACCTCAAGGGGTCCAAATGACAATTAAATGTATCTTGTATCTTGTATCTTGTATCTTGATCAGACTTTGCTGACCTTACCTTCCCTTATCAATGATCAGTTATCATTTGATCAGCCTGAAGAACGGTCTCGGCCCGAAACGTCATCCATTGCTTCTCTCCAGAGATGCTGCCTGTCCCGCTGAGTTCCTCCAGCATTTTGTGGTTATCTTCGATTTAAACCAGCATCTGCAGTTCCTTCCTACACCTTCCCTTATCATGTATTTGTACACTGCAACTGGCTCGATTGTACCATGTGCCAATACGCTAAACTGAAGTGAAGTGAAACGTCACCTATCCATGTTCTCCAGAGATGCTGCCTGACCCGCTGAGTTACTCCAGCACTCTTTGTCCTTCTTTGCGAGATCTTTTACTTGTCCAACTCCAAGAGTTTAGATGGGGTGGGAGATTGCAACCTTCATGTGGTCCACCCTGTTTCGACGAATGCAATCAACCTGGCGTGCACAATCAAATAAGATCAAATAGAACTATGCCCTACAACTCTAGGTTGTGCATGCTAGACGCAAGATTTAGATGATCAAGATGATTAGGTTTTCTGAAAGCCCTGTCCCACTGTACGAGCTAATTCAAGAGTTCTCCCGAGTTTACCCCTGATTCGAACTCGGAGATTTATGGTAATGGCCACTCGTAGATACTCGGGGATCTCGTGGACATTTTTCAACGTGTTAAAAAATCTTCACGAGCTTACCGCGTTTCCCGTGTACCTGCCGTTAGCGTTACGAGCCGCTAAGAGACGTCCCCGAACTCCGACGTACCCGCTACGTACATTCTACGTGCATACCACGAGTTTAATTTTTTTTTAAACTGGGGAGAGCTCTTGAATTAACTCGTACAGTGGGACAGGGCTTTCAGTATTAAAAGGAAAGGAATACGAAGTTTATTGTGGCTGTGTCCATCTCTCTGGTGTAGGAAAGATAACAAAGGCACCTGTAGAAGGGTCTCGACTCGAAACGTCATGAATTCCTTTTTTCCAGAGATGCTGCCTGACCCACTGAGTTACTCCAGCATCTAACCTGTAGAACGGCATAAACGTGCCATAACATTTTGTGTTGTTATGGGCGTCAGAAACATCGTGCATGCCTCATTGAAAAAACATCCAAAGATTATTGAAGAAGAGATATGAGTTCAAATCCTACAATGGAAAGTTAGGGAAATTAAGTATTTAAATAAATCTGGGATTAAAAAGTTAATTGCAATAATGGCAAATATAAAACCAAGTTCAAGTTCAAGTTCGCATTTATTTGTCGTGCACCAGTTAAGGTACCTCCAGGATGTTGTAGATACTGTATGCTTGAATAAAAGGATATAAAGTGCTGGAGTAACTCAGCGGGTCGGGCAACACATGGGTGGGTGACGCTTTGGGTCGGGACCCTTCTTCAGACTCCACAGAGGGGGAGGCGATCAGTTCCGACTCGGCCTCACCCGAGACTGCGAGCCCTTGATGTTGGTTCCGCGGTGGTTGCGGTGGGAGCCATCCCAGGCAAGGGATCCGCTCCGATGTTAAGTTCACGCCCCGCGGTGGGGCTCACGACAGTCCCAGGAGGCTTCCAGCTCCAATTGTTTCTTACAGGTAGACAAAAATGCTGGAGAAACTCAGTGGGTGAAGCCGCATCTATGGAGCGAAGGAACAGGTGACGTTTCGGGTCGAGATCCTTCTACAGACCCAAAACGTCACCTATTCCATCGCTCCATAGATGCTGCTTCACCCCATGAGTTTCTCCAGCATTTTTGTCTACCTTTGATTCATCAGCAGTTCTTTCTTAGTATAGTATAGTATAGTATATCTTTATTGTTATTTTCCTGAGTACTCACATACCCAGAGGAAACAAAAAAACGTTGCTCAACCAGTGTCCATTCAGTGTGCAGTAAAAAATAAATAGAAATAAAAATACATATATCATGAACAAATTAAACGCTCTACTCTCTACTAAACATCAACAGGCGTTCCGATCGGCAGCGGCACGACAGTGGCTCTGCTGCAGTGTGTCCAGGTTGGTGGTTGGTGCGCGATACTTTGGCAGGGTGCAAAGTCCGTTTATCAGTCTTATAGCCCGTGGGAAGAAGCTGAGGAGCATCCTGCTGGTTTTGCAGCTAATGCTCCTGTACCTCTTCCCAGATGGCAGGATGGAGAATATGTGATGCGATGGGTGGTAGGGGTCTTTGATGATGGAGATGGCTCTGCTGGTACATCTCTTCCTGTACATGTCCAGCAGGAAAGGGAGTGGAGCACCAATAATCCTGCTGGCGGTCTTCACAATCCTGTCTAGTTGGTGCCGTTCGTACGCCTTGCAGCTCCCACCACTGTTGTGTCATCAGCGAACTTGCTGATGAAGTTGTTGTTGAACAAATGTTTCTTATACGCTGGGTGGCACTCAACAAAAAATGCTGGTAGTTTTATTTGTATTTTTATAGGGACAGCACGGAAACAGGCCCTTCGGCCCACCGAGACTGCACTGACCAGCAACCCCCTCCCCATGCACTTGTTCTATCCTTCACCTTAGGGACAATTTACAGAAGCCAATTAACCGACAAACCTGTACGTCTTTGGAGTGTGGGAAAGAGACTGGAGAGCCTGGAGAAAACCCACGCGGTCACGGGGAGAGCAAACAAACTCCGTACAGTTTAGAGATACAGCACGGAAACAGGCCCTTCGGCCAACCGGCTCCGTGCCGACCAGCGATCCCCGCACATTAATTCAAATCAATTCAATTCAATTCAACTTTAATGTCATTGCACAAATGGGTACAACAAAATGCAGTTTAGCGTCAGTCCGTAGTAATAGTGCAATATAGAAATAAAAATACAGAATAAGCAAACAATATGGAAGGAGAGACTGGAGAAATCTATCGTCGGGACTCCGAGTTCAGCAGTGTGATTGTATTATTGTAGAAGCTGTTCCTCATCCTACTAGTACGAGACCTGAGGCTCCTGTACCGCCTCCCTGACGGGAGGAGGGCAAACAGTCCATGGTTGGGGTGGGAGGGGTCTTTGATGATCTTCCCGGCCCGTCTCAGACACCGTTTTCGGTGGAGGGCATCCATGGCAGGGAGCGGGGCACCGATGATGTACTGAGCGGTTTTCAGCACCCGTTGTAGTGCCTTCCTGTCCGCAGCAGTGCAACTGCTGTACCATACCGTGAAGCAGGTGGTCAGGATGCTTTTGATGGTACAGCGGTAAAAGTTGGTCAGGATCTGGGGGGACAGGTGAGCTTTCTTGAGCCTCCTCAGGAAGTAAAGGCGCTGCTGTGCCTTTTTGATCAGCTTGGAGGTGTTGAGGGACCAGGACAGATCCTCCGAGATATGTACTCCGAGGAATTTATAGCTGGAGACGCGCTCCACCTCAGTCCCGTTTATATGGATGGGGGTATGTCTGCATACACCATCCTACACACACTAGGGACAATGTTTATATTTACCAAGCCAATGAGCCTACAGACCTGCACGTCTTTGTAGTGTGGGAGGAAACCGAAGATCTCGGAGAAAAACCCACGCAGGTCACGGGGAGAACAAACAAACTCTGTACAGACAGCACCCGTAGACGGGATGGAACTCGGGTCTCTGGCGCTGTGAGGCAGCAACTCTACCGCTGCGCCACCGTGGTCCCAGAGGAGGATCTGCAATCATCCGTTACAACCGCTCCTCCTTGTTTAATCTTCATTTCAACAGTAGCGTTGTTGTTGAACACTAAATGTTGTCCCTTTTATCCTTTATCTGTGGAGCGGGCACAGAGAGCAGTCCTGAGCTACCATCTACCTCTTTGGACACCATCAGACTATCTTTGATCGGACTTTACTGGACTTTATCATACACTAAACGTTATTCCCTTCATTATGTATCAGTACACTGGGGGACGATTTGATTGTAATCATGTATAGTCCTTTCGCTGACAGGATAGCACGCAGACAAAAGCTTATCACTGTACCTCGGTACACGTGACAATAATAGACAAAACTAACTAAACTTATCCCAATAGACAATAGACAACAGGTGGCAGGAGTAGGCCATTCGGCCCTTCGACCCGAAACGTCACTCATCCCTTTTCTCCAGCGATGCTGCCCGACCCGCTGAGTTACTCCAGCATTTTGTGTCTATCTTCGATCTAAACTAATTGTTTATTGAACTGTCTGGAAAATATCAGAAATAGGTAACATTTAAATCTAATAGAGTCATAGAATCATAGGATGATACAGCGTGGAAACAGGCCCTTCGGCCCAACTTGCCCACACCGGCCAGCATGTACCAGCTAGACTGGTCCCACCTGCCCGCGCTTGGTCCATATCCCTCCAAACCTGCACTATCCATGTACCTGAGTCACTGTTTCTTGAACATTGCGATAGTCCCATCCTCAACTACCTCCTCTGGCAGCTCGTTCCACACACCCACCACCCTTTGTGTGGGAAAAAAAAACATTTGTTTCTTTACAAACTTAACATTTGAAAAGAAACCACTGCACAAACTTGAAGTGGCCTGTTTGAACGAAAAACGGGTGAGAATAACAAACCTCCCCTGAATACCACAGGGAGATTATTTTACCCATAAAATGGATGGCTCTTGAAGAAGTCAGATACCTTATCAACGAACATAAATAACAATCGCTCAGTAAACCACAGGAATTTGCCTGGGTCCTGTACCACTGAAGACACCTTTTTACTGGATTAAGAGATTTGGCGTTGAACGATAGGCATTTGATGTGAAGTGAGGATTTAAGGAACGTCTGCTAATCCCGCTGTAGTGGTGTGTTCTGAATCTTCACCAACGTCAGTAAATTATCACACACTCTGGCATTCCTGCTGTTTCATTCTTCAAATGTCGCCAGGACAGAAATGGCCAGTGAAAACCTAGAAAAACATAGAAAATAGGTGCAGGAGTAGGCCATTCGGCCCTTCGAGCCTGCACCGCCATTCAATATGATCATGGCTGATCATCCAACTCAGTATCCTGTACCTGCCTTCTCTCTATACCCCCTGATCCCTTTAGCCACAAGGGCCACACCTGACTCCCTCTTAAATATAGCCAATGAACTGTGGCCTCAACTACCTTCCGTGGGGTGAGAATTCCAGAGATTCACCGCTCTCTGTGTGAGAAATGTTCTTCTCATCTCGGACCTAAAAGATTTTGTCCTTATCCTTAAACTGTGACCCCTTTTTCTGGACTTCCCCCAACATCGGGAACAATCTTCCTGCATCTAGCCTGTCCAACCCCTTAAGAATTTTGTAAGTTTCTATAAGATCCCCCCTCAATCTTCTAAAATCTAGCGAGTACAAGCCGAGTCTATCCAGTCTTTCTTCATATGAAAGTCCTGACATCCCAGGAATCAGTCTGGTGAACCTTCTCTGTACTCCCTCTATGGCAAGAATGTCTTTCCTCAGATTAGGAGACCAAAACTGTACGCAAACTGTACGCAAACTGCCACACCACTTTATGTCCCCTTCCACCACAGTGAGGAGTGTGTTGGAGTCACTGTGGTGGGTGTTCATGTTAAAATGCGTTTTGCTTGTTGTGTTTCCAAGATGGCCGCCGGAAGCGAGAGTGAACGCTGGAGCGATTAGCTGCCTCTGCTCTCTCTTTGAATTGTGTATTGTTGATGTCCCTGCTACTTCTTTGTTTCATTTTGTTCATATGTTTGTAATTTGCTTGTTTTAATCTGTAAGGTGTCCTTGAGAGTCCTGAAAGGTGCCCATAAATAGAAACATAGAAACATAGAAATTAGATGCAGGAGTAGGCCATTCGGCCCTTCGAGCCTGCACCGCCATTCAATATGATCATGGCTGATCATCCAACTCAGTATCCCATACCTGCCTTCTCTCCATACCCCCTGATCCCCTTAGCCACAAGGGCCACATCTAACTCCCTCTTAAATATAGCCAATGAACTGTGGCCTCAACTACCTTCCGTGGCAGAGAATTCCAGAGATTCACCACTCTCTGTGTGAAAAAAGTTGTTCTCATCTCGGTTTTAAAGGATTTCCCCCTTATCCTTAAGCTGTGACCCCTTGTCCTGGACTTCCCCAACATCGGGAACAATCTTCCTGCATCTAGCCTGTCCAACCCCTTAAGAATTTTGTAAGTTTCTATCAGATCCCCTCTCAATCTCCTAAATTCTAGAGAGTATGAACCCAGTCTATCCAGTCTTTCTTCATAAGACAGTACTGACATCCCAGGAATCAATCTGGTGAACCTTCTCTGTACTCCCTCTATGGCAAGAATGTCTTTCCTCAGATTAGGAGACCAAAAGTGTACGCAATGCTCCAGGTGTGGTCTCACCAAGACCCTGTACAACTGCAGTAGAACCTCCCTGCTCCTATACTCAAATCATTTTGCTATGAAAGCTAACATACCATTCGCTTTCTTCACTGCCTGCTGCACCTGCATGCCTACTTTCAATGACTGGTGTACCATGACACCCAGGTCTCGCTGCATCTCCCCTTTTCCTAGTCGGCCACCATTTAGATAGTCTGAATATAAAATGTATTATTATTATTTAGACAGGTTCATGGATAGGAAAGGTTTGGAGGGATGTGGGCCAAACGCGGGCATGTGGGATCAGTGTAAATGGGGCAAATTGGCCGGTGTGGGCTGAAGGGCCTGTTTCCATGCCGTATCATTCTTTGTCTATGACTTTCTCAGATTCAGATTCAGATTCAATTTTAATTGTCATTGTCAGTGTACAGTACAGAGACAACGAAATGCATTCTGACTCTAGAGGTCAATAAAAACTGAAGCTGAATAATTTTCTATTAATACAAACATCTTCAATGTATGACAGATAGTGTCTTTCAAATTTGGTCCTGCATTGATCATCGTGAACACCAGCCTGGCTTTCCTCCAGAAATAAATTAGTCGTTTCACGGTGGAATATTCTACAACAAGGTCACCTTGAAATGTAAAAGCCCATCAGCATTGCCAAAGAGGATGTACCAACCTGTTCGTGGGATGGGGTGAGAGTGTCTGCATCCATTGTAATGCCCCTGTCCCACTTAGGAAGCCTGAACGGAAACCTCTGGAGACTTTGAGCCCCACCCAAGGTTTCCGTGCGGTTCCCGGAGGTTTTTGTCAGTCTCCCTACTGGCTTCCACTACCTGCAACCTCCGGCAACCACCTGCAACCTCCGGGAACCGCATGGAAACCTTGGGTGGGGCGCAAAGTCTCCAGAGGTTTCCGTTCAGGTTTCCTAAGTGGGACAGGGGCACAAAGGGCAGAACAAAGATTGCGAAGATTGGCTGGTTGTTTCTGTAGCTCTGGCCGTGGCGCAGCGGGTAGAGTTGCTGCCTTACAGCAAATGCAGCGCCAGAGACCCGGGTTCGATCCCGACCACGGATGCTGTCTGTGCGGAGTTTGTACGTTCTCCCAGTGACCTGCGTGGGTTTTCTCCGAGATCTTCGGTTTCCTCCCGCACATGCAGGTTTGGGGGAGGCCATTTAGAACGGAGATGAGGAAAAACCTTTCCACGCAGAGAGTTGTGAATCTGTGGAATTCTCTGCCACAGGCCAATTTCCTGGATGTTTTCAAGAGAGAGTTATTTAGTTAAAGAATGCGGAGTCAAGGGATACGGGGAGAAGGCAGAAACGGGGTACTGATTGTGGGTGATCAGCCACGATCACAGTGAATGGTGGTGCTGGCTCGAAGGGCTGAATGGCCTTCTCCTGCACCTATTGTCTATTGTAGGTTAATTGGCTTAGCGTGCGTAGGATAGTGTTAAGACTTTCACAGCCTAATTCACAACCTCTGCCGAGTTTGCCCTTGACTCATACTTGCAGCATGATCGTCACAAGTTCGTAGGAGGTCTTAGGTAGGTCGTAGGTAGGTCGTAGCAGGCTGTGATGCTAGTCGTAAGTACTCGTGGCATCAAATAGGTCGGGGCGTTTTTTCAACACGATGAAAAATGTCCACGAGTAAAAAAGGTTGTGAATGAGGTTGTGAAAGTGGGACAGGCCCTTTAGTGTGCGGGGATCGCTGGTCGCTGCAGACCCGGTGGGGCCGAAGGGCCTGTTTCCGAGCTTTGTCTCTAACTAAGTTAAACTCTGCCGAGGTTGAAGTACTGATTGATTCCTTTATCCTGCCCAAGTCAATAAATAAATGTCAGAGCCAGAAATAGCTCTGCCATTTTATAGCCTTATTGAGTGGCTGGAAAGCAGCAGAATAAACAGGAGTTTCTTGGCTATTTTCAATTCTTTTGCAGCAGTGTTGTATGATTTCAGGAGGCTTACTTTTACTGGAATGTATATATTTGGCGCTCCTTTCCAAATTGGGAACTAGGATTTCTATTTCTTAATTTTAACATCAATCAATATCAACGGGTGGTGCAGCGGTAGAGCTGCTGCCTCACAGCGCCAGAGACACGGGTTCCATCCTGACTACGGGTGCTGTCTGTGCGGAGTTTGCACGTTCTCCCCGTGACCTGCGTGGGTTTTCTCCGGGTGCTTCGGTTTCCGCCCACACTCCAAAGGCGTGCAGGTTTGTAGGTTAATTGGCTTAGGTAAAATTGGAAACTGTCCCCAGTGTGTGTAGGACAGTGTTAGTGTACGGGGTGATCGCTGGAGGGCACGGACTCGGTGGGCCGAAGGGCCTGTTGGCACGCTGTATCTCTAAACTAAACTAAAATTATATTCCGATTCTGTTTTATCGGGGGTCACTGGAAACGAGTATGACTCTCCTCTCCATAAGGCCGTCTACTTGTGGGTCTGCAGAGGTCTGTAGAGGCCGATCCGCGATCCACCCACGGTGGGCAGTGGAAATTTTCGGTGGTCGGTAGTCGAGAGGACGCCTGTGCATGCCTTTGTTTATCTTCAAATCCAGTGTTAAAACACATTTGTACTCCCTGGCTTGTGACCATGCCTGAGGCTTTGCTTTGGTTGTGGTGTTTTAGATGTTTCTTTATTTTACATGTCTTTTCCTACTATTTCTTTTGATTGTTATTTTTGGTGTGTATTAACTTTTTTGTCAATGATTAGTGATGTACAGCACTTTGTTGCAGCTATGTTTGTTTTTAAAGTGCTCTATAAATAAAATTATTATTATTATTATTATTATTATTAACGTGGGGAGACTGGTGCACAGACAGCCACCCCACGGTCCTTGACAGATCTGGGTCAGGATCCAGTGGCATGGAGTCCAAGACGACCGGAGATATTTTCTGCCGCAGCCTTCATCCGCCTTCCCAGCCGTTGTGACAGGCTTAGGACACGTCTGATGCTGTTTTCTTCTGAAACGCTCAAGACTAGAGGCAAGTGTCTTATTGTCATATGGCCCCAAACGCACAATGAAATTCTTACTTGGAAAAATTAATTGAGAAAAAATAAGCTTGAATTTAGGGCAAAGCTTAAGATAGATAATTCTAAATAAAGGATCTATCTATCTATCTATCTATCTATCTATCTATCTATCTATCTATCTATCTATCTATCTATCTATCTATCTATCTATCTATCTATCATCTATCTATCTATCTATCTATCTATCTATCTATCTATCTATCTATCTATCTATCTATCTATCTATCTATCTATCTATCTATCTATCCCAAAGGCTTAGGACACGTCTGATGCTGTTTTCTTCTGAAACGCTCAAGACCAGAGTCAAGTGTCTTATTGTCATATGACCCCAAACGCACAATGAAATTCTTACTTACAGCAGCACACATATGTTTAGTTAATTTAAGTTTAGTCTAGAGTAAGATAGACAAAAATGCTGGAGAAACTCAGCGGGTGCGGCAGCATCTATGGAGCAAAGGAAATAGGCAACGTTTCAGGCCGAAACCCTTCTTCAGACTGATGTTTACTTTAGTTTAGAGATACAGCGCAGAAACAGGTCCTTTTGACCCTCCGAGCCTACAGCGACCAGCGAGCCCCGCATACTAGCACTATCCCACACACACTGGGGACAATTTACAATGACACCAAGCCAATTAACCTACAAACCTGCACGCCTTTGGAGTGTGGGAGTAAAACGGAGCTCCTGGGGTGAACCCACGCAGGTCACGGGGAGAGCTCCGTGTACAAACTCCGTGTAGACAGCGCCCGTAGTCAGGATGGAACCCGGGTCTCTGGCGCTGTGAGGCAGCAACTCTACCGCTGCGCCACCGTGACGCCCCAGCAGATTGTAAGATGATGTGTTTAAGAAGGAACTGCAGATGCTGGAAAATCGAAGGTACACAAAAATGCTGGTGAAACTCAGCGGGTGCAGCAGCATCTATGGAGCGAAGGAAATAGGCAACGTTTCGTCCCGAAACGTTGCCTATTTCCTTCGCTCCATAGATGCTGCTGCACCCGCAGATTGTAAGATGAGTTGCTTCACACTTTGAGCTGGGGATAGTTTGGTGTTTGGATATTATTCACTGTGAATGTTATCATAAATGCGTCACGCGCACACAGGACATTTGAACCTCCGCGGCGGGGGAGGTCTCGTTGTCGGGGGGGGGGGGGGGGGGGGGGGGGGGGGTGAGAAAGACGCGACTGCATTTAGAATGGGTAGATTGTGGAAAATACTTGGGTTGAACACTGTTCCGCAGAATCATGCTAAGTGTGTGATTTGACGTTTTTTGTGTTATTGGTCCACTGGGGGACAGGGAGGCCAGTTGATGAAGTCATACTGTCAACACTTATGTAACACAGCCGTGTCGCCCCTCTCATGCCTTCCAAGATCACCGCCTCGATACGGCCAAGAAAAACTCCTCGTTAAGCTGGTGAGAAAAAACGTCTCGTGTGAATAAGTTTAAGAACAAGGGGTAAGCCATTTAGAACGGAGACGAGGAAACTCTTTTTCACACAGAGAGTTATCAGTCAGTGGAATTCTCTGCCTCAGAGGGCGGTGGAGGCCAGTTCTCTGGATACTTTCAAGGGAGAGCTAGATAGGGCTCTTGAAGATAGAGGAGTCAGGGGATATGGGGAGAAGGCAGGAACGGTTTACTGATTGGGGATGATCAGCCATGATCACATTGAATGGCGGTGCTGGCTCGAAGGGCCGAATGGCCTACTCCTGCATCTATTGTCTATTGTCTATTAAACCCATGTTGAAAACTCCAGTAGTCGTTTCTCAGACCACTAAAATAGTATTGAGTGATCGATGATCGCCGTGGACTCGGTTGGCCGAAGGGCCTGTTTCTAGGCTCTATTTTTCATTTAAACAATTAATGGAAAAGTTAATTGTGAACATTTAAGCTGTGTTCATCTTGAATTTAGGGCAAAGCACTAGATCATTCTAAACCAAAAAAAAAATTCAAAACCGGCCGCGACTAAAAATAGGTTGCTGTTTGAAAAATCGGTGGTTTTGTTAGTCAAAGCCGATTGCGATGGTAGTTGAAGGTGGTTGCCGGAGGTTGCAGGTAGTGGAAGACAAGACCTTTTTTTCACCCAGTTTTATTCCACCAGGGAGGTCTATCTCAACGGGTCAGGCAGTATCTCTGGAGGAACAAGGGAACTGCAGATGCTGGTTTACCAAAAAAAAGAAGACATAAAGTGCTGGAGTAACTCAGTGGGTACCAAAGGAAGACACAATGTGCCGGAGTAACTCAGCGGGGCCAGGCAACATCTCTCGAGAAACAAGGAACTGCAAATCTGAAGAAGGGTCCCAATCCAAAACGCCACCTATTCCTTTTTCTCCAGAGATGCTGCCCGACCCGCTGAGTTACTCCACCAGTTACTCCAGTGTCCATCTAAGGGACTAAATATGCTGGTTTACCGATGAAAAGCACATAAAGTGCTGGAATGACTCAGTGGGTCAGGCAGCATCTCTGAAGGAACAAGGAACAGCAGATGCTGGTTTACCAACAAAAAGACACAAAGTGCTGGAATGACTCAGTGGGTCAGGCAGCATCTCTGAAGGAACAAGGAACAGCAGATGCTGGTTTACCAAAAAAAAGACACAAAGTGCTGGAGTCACTCAGCAGGTCAGGCGGCATATCTGGAGGACATGTACAGGCGATGTTTTGAGTCAGGACCCTTTTTCAGACTCAAGTAGTCCAAATCGACAAGTGCTGTAGACACAAGGAACTGCAGATGCTGGTATCTTGGGCAAAACACAAAATGCTGGAGTAACTCAGTGGGTCAAGCAACATCTGTGGAGGGAATGGTCAGACAACCTTTCGGGTCAGGACCCTTCTTCATAGTTCCGACCCTCTAGGGCGGTCACAATGGCACAGCAGTAGAGTTGCTGCCTTACAGCGAATACAGCACCAGAGACTCGGGTTTGCTCCCGTCCACGGGTGCTGTCTGTACGGTGTTTGTACTTTCTCCCCGTGACCTGCGTGGGTTTTCTCCGAGATCTTCGGTTGCCTCCCACACTCCAAAGGCGTGCAGGTTTGTAGGTTAATCGGCTTGGTATGAATGTAAATTGTCCCTAGTGTGTGTAGGATGGTGCTAGTGTGCGGGGATCGCTGGTGGGCACAGACCTGTTGGGCCGAAGGGCCTGTTTCCACGCTGTACCTATAAACAAAAGTTAAAATTAAACGACTCCTCCTAGACATTGATTATATTTTATTCCCCTTGTGTTGGGCAGCTGTAAAATCTTCATCCCTTGGACCAAGTTACTGCGTGACCATTTGATCAAAGACAAACTTTGAGTAACACTTCCTCCTGTGTGACGGATAGATTGTTTGAAGGTTCACAGATTCCAGTCTGTGAGTAGAAAATACACTTAAAGTTCTCTGCTGCTACTTATGAAGAGAGTTATTGATAATCTATTATCTTGGAGCCGTATAGTAAGTGCCCAACTTTCACCAGATGAAATTCTGCAGAGACTAATGTCTGTGGGAGAGTTTATTTATAACTAGAAAATTCACAGCATACGTATGTGCTTCTGTGCAATACATTGTGTTATGTTATATCATCGACACCTCCGCTCACAGGCCTGGGGTCTCATTCTAACTAAGTCAGTCAGTTGCTGCATCATATTTGGTTTAGTTTAGGGGTGGCACGGTGGTGTAGCGGTAGAGTTGCTGCCTGATAGCGCCAAACACCCGGGTCTTTGTCTGTACGGAGTTTGCACGCCCACCCCGGGACCTGCGTGGGTTTTCTCCGGGCGCTCCGGTTTCCTCCCACACTCCAAAGACGTGCAGGTTAATTGTCTTGGTAAAATTGTGTAAGTTGTCCCTAGTGTGTGTAGGATAGTGTTAGTGTGCGGGGATCGCTGGTGGGTGCGGACTCGGAGGGCCGAAGGGCCTGTTTTCGCGCTGCGTCTCTAAACTAGACTAAATTGAAACGACTGCACCGACATCACCCGAGGTCAGGATTGAACCTGGGTCTCTGGTGCTGTAAAGGCAGCAACTCTACAAGCTGTGCCACCGTGTTGTCCAATTGATCCCCATTCCTTCACGACGGGCCTTCTCTTGTTAAGGTGTGTCTCTAAACTAAACTAAACTAAACTAAGGTACACAAAAATGCTGGAGAAACTCAGCGGGTGCAGCAACATCTATGGAGCGAAGGAAATAGGTGACGTTTCGGGCCGAAGCCCTTCTTCAGACTGAATTCTTCCACAGACATTAGTCTCTGCAGAATTTCATCTGTTGAAAGTCGGGCACTTACTATATGGCTCCAAGATAATAGATTATCAATAACTCTCTTCAGTCTGAAGAAGGGTTTCGGCCCGAAACGTCACCTATTTCCTTCGCTCCATAGATGCTGCTGCACCCGCTGAGTTTCTCCAGCATTTTTGTGTTCCTTCGATTTTCCAGCATCTGCAGTTCCTTCTTAAACTAAACTAAACTAGTTTAGAGATGCATTGGGGAAAACAGGCCCTTCGGCCCACCAAGTCCGAGCTGACCCGCGATCACACACACACCAGTTCTATCCCACACACTTGGGACAATTCACAGAAGCCAAACAAACAATGAAAAGACAAATTAACAGACAAACCCCGCAAGTTTTTGGGATGTGGCTGGAAACCGGAGCACCCGGAGGAAACCCACGCGGTCACGGGGAGAACGTGCAAACTCCACACAGACAGCACCCGTAGTGAGGATAGAACCCGGGTCCCTCTGGCGCTGTAAGGCAGCAGCTCTACCGCTGCGCTAATGTGCTGCCCCCTTAGTCCCACCACTTTAAGGCATAGGAGCGGAATTAGGCCATTCAACCCATCGAGCCTGCTCCGCCATTCAATCATGGCTGATCTATCTGTCTCTCTGAACCCCATTCTCCTGCCTTCTCCCCACAACCTTTGACGCCCGCTCTAATCAGGAACCTGTCAATAGCATCATTCATATGATTACCAATAAGTAATTACTAAAAGGAATTGCTAAGTAATTGTTAATCCCTGGGATTTCTCATCTGAGTGACTTGTATAGTTTAATCAATTGGGAAAATCTACTGAGTTACAGGGAGAGGTTGAGCAGGCTAGGACTCTATTCCTTGGACAGCAGGAGGATGAGGGGTGATCTTATAGAGGTGTATAAAATCATGAGAGGAATAGATCGGGCAGATGCACAGAGTCTCTTGCCCAGAGTAAGGGTATCGAGGACCAGAGGACATTGGTTTAAGGTGAAGGGGAAAAGATTTAATAGGAACCTGAGGGGTAACTTATTCACACAGAGGGTGGTGGGTGTATGGAACAAGCTGCCAGAGGAGGTAGTTGAGGCTGGGACTGTCCCAACGTTTAAGAAACAGTTAGACAGGTACATGGATAGGACAGGTTTGGAGGGATATGGGCCAAACGCAGGCAGGTGGGACTAGTGTAGCTGGGACATTGTTGGTCGGTGTGGGCAAGTTGGGCTGAAGGGCCTGTTTCCATGCTGTATCACTCTATAACTGTATGACACTACTGCTCTAATGCTACCTGTGTTTCATATTGACACTTGTATGGTGCTGCCTCGAACTAAAATTCATTAAAAGCTGTATTTAAAAAAAAATATCTGTAAATTCAACAAAACTCCTGTAGAAATTACTACAGCTACACACCGTCAGATTTAGCAAAGGGTGAGTTAGTTCCAGTGTTTTGGGTCAGAGGGTGGTGAATCTGGTGAATGCATTGCCACAGAAGGCTGTGGAGGCCAAGTCAGTGGATATTTTTAAGGCAGAGATAGATGGATTCTCGATTAGTACGGGTGTCAGGGGTTATGGGGAGAAGGCAGGCGAATGGGGGTTAGGAAAAAGGCCATCTCGGCCCTACAAGTCCGTGCCGAACAACTTTTTTTCCCTTAGTCCCACCTGCCTGCACTCGTACCATAACCCTCCATTCCCTTCTCATCCATATGCCTATCCAATTTATTTTTAAATGATACGAACGAACCTGCCTCCACCACTTCCACTGGAAGCTCATTCCACACCGCCACCACTCTCTGCGTAAAGAAGTTCCCCCTCATGTTACCCCTAAACTTCTGTCCCTTAATTCTGAAGTCATGTCCTCTTGTTTGAATCTTCCCTATTCTCAAAGGGAAAAGCTGATCCACATCAACTCTGTCTATCCCTCTCATCATTTTAAAGACCTCTATCAAGTCCCCCCCTTAACCTTCTGCGCTCCAGAGAATAAAGACCTAACTTATTCAACCTATCTCTGTAACTTAGTTGTTGAAACCCAGGCAACATTCTAGTAAATCTCCTCTGTACTCTCTCTATTTTGTTGACATCCTTCCTATAATTAGGCAACCAAAATTGTACACCATACTCCAGATTTGGTCTCACCAATGCCTTGTACAATTTTAACATTACATCCCAGCTTCTATACTCAATGCTCTGATTTATAAAGGCTAGCACGCCAAAAGCTTTCTCGAGGGGGATTTGTGAAGAATTTATTTTTGAAATTCGCCAAATAGCTCACACACTTCAGTACCTCTGCACTATGGAAGAAGAATGGGATGCATCTACTCCCTGATGACAAAGTGTACTTTGAATTCCTCGGGTTAAGGCAACCTGTTTTGGCTTAATTCAGGAGTGGAACATTATCTGCACACAATCTCCAAATGCCACACACTATCTTCAAAAGGCATTTTGTTTCCAGGATGAAGGGGTGGTGGGTGTTGGGGGGGGGGGGATAGGATATAGATATCTCCCAACGCCACAACCTTCTGCTTTCCAGTCCGCAGCTCAAGCGTCACAAGAGGCGTTAAACCTTTTTAAAACGCAGAAAGCAAAATGCTTTTAAGTCTCCTCCCGCGGTCACTCAGAGGCTAACGCTATCTGTAAACGGTGTCAGGCGATGTCTTGCATGTTCCACTTAAGGAATCCCTTGCCAGATAGCGCGCTGACCTCAGGGTAATGCAGGTTGTGCTTTATGTGCCTGTGTGTTTTAATAAGATGCTCAGCAGTGATCTGGGAACCGCATGGAGGTTTGATATCACAGGGACTGCATGGGACCAGGCTCAGTGGATGGATTACTGGGGGATTTGGGTCAACCACACTCCAGCTAATAAAATGCAGAAAACATTCAATGCTCATCACGTCTCAAACTTCACACCAGAACCAGTGTTGCAGGCAGCACGGTGGCGCAGCTGGAAGAGTTCTTAGGCAATAGACAATAGGTGCAGGAGTAGGCCATTTGGCCCTTCGAGCCAGCACCGCCCTTCAATGTGATCATGGCTGATCATCCCCAATCATTACCCGGATCCTGCCTTCTCCCCATATAGAAACATAGAAACAGAAAATAGGTGCAGGAGTAGGCCATTTGGCCCTACAAGCCTGTTCCGCCATTCAATATGATCATGGCTGATCATCCAACTCAGTATCCCGTACCTGCCTTCTCTCCATACCCCCTGATCCCTTTAGACACAATGGCCACATCTAACTCGAGTTAAATATAGCCAATGAACTGGCCTCAACTACCTTCTGTGGCAGAGAATTCCAGATATCCCCTGACTCTGCTATTTTTAAGAGCCCCATCTAGATCTCTCTTGAAAGCACCAGAGAACCGGCCTCCACCGCCCGCTGAGGCAGAGAATTCCACAGACTCACCACTCGCTGTAAGAAAAAGTGTTTCCTCGTCTCCGTACTAAATGGCTTACCCCTTATTCTTAAACTTTGGCCCCCGGTTCTGGACTCCCCCAACATCGGGAACATGTCTCCTGCCTCTAGCGTGTCCAAACCCTTAACAATCTTATATGTTACAATGAGATGCCCTCTCATCCTTCTAACCTTCTTCTTCCTGAGCATGGCGTGCACAGCCTAAAGTTTTAGGGCAACTTGATTGTGCACGCCGGGCCGATTGCATTCGTCGAAACAGGGCGGACCACGTGGAGGTTGCAATCTCCCACCCCGCTGGGTGAGATGCTGCCTCACAACGCCAGAGACCTGGCTTCCATCCTGACCTCGGGCGCTGAGTTTAGTGCAGAGGACCGCCCCGACCCCTTACACTAGAGCCATCACACACACTGGGGAAAAATTTACAGAAGCTCCTTTACCTACAAACCCTCACGTCCTTGGAGTGGCGGGGGAGATCCGGAGCACCCGGAGAATCCGGAGCAAACCTACGCAGTCACGGGGTGAACTTAAATCTCCGCGCAGGCAGCACCCGCGGTCGGAATCGAACCCGGGTCTCCAGTGCATGCAAGGCGGCAACTCTACTGCTGCGCCACTGTGGGTTTTTTATCTGTTTATTGTGTATATATGGTCTATAGACACACTGAACTTTTACCTCCCATTCTGTATTGGACAATAGACAATAGACAATAGGTGCAGGAGTAGGCCATTCGGCCCTTCGAGCCAGCACCGTCATTCAATATCATCATGGCTGATCATCCCCAATCAGTACCCCGTTCCTGCCTTCTCCCCATATCCCCTGACTCCGCTATTTTTAAGAGCCCTATCTAGCTCCCTCATGAAAACATCCCGAGAACCTGCCTCCACCGCCCACTGAGGCAGAGAATTCCACAGACTCACCACTCTCTGTGAGAAAAAGTGTTTCCTCGTCTCCGTTCTAAATGGCTTACTCCTTATTCTTAAACTGTGGCCCCTGGTTCTGGACTCCCCCAACATCGGGAACGTGTTTCCTGCCTCTAGTGTGTCCAAACCCTTAACAATTTTATATGTTTCAATTAGAATTCCCTCTCATCCTTCTAAACTCCAGAGTGTATAAGCCCAGCTGCTCCATTCTCTCAGCATATGCCAGTCCCGCCATCCTGGGAATTAACCTTGTAAACCTACTCTGCACTCCCTCAATAACAAGAATGTTCTTCCTCAAATTAGGGGACCAAAACTGCACACAATACTCCAGGTGTGGTCTCACTAGGGCCCTGTGCAACAACAGAAGGGTGTACAACTGCAGAAGGATTATGTATACATATTCTGTTGTGCTGCAGCAAGCAACAATGTCATTGTTCTATCTGGGACACTTGACAATTGAACTCTCTTGACGTGACTCTCTTCTCATTGTGAAAGTGTGGGTTTCCCTCCGGTGCTCTGGCCCCCCCCCCCCCCCCCCCCCCCCCCCCACATCGCAACGACGTGTGGGCTTGCAGGTCGATCGGAGTGGGCGGCGCGGCTCTGTAAGCCTCTGCCGCGCAGCTGGATGAGAATCTAGCAGCGTTCTGCCGCTTTGCAGGGGGGGGGAAACTTTTTAATCCCTGCACTGGAACCCACTACGTTGCAACGAGGAGCGGCCTCCAACACCGGGGTCTTGCCCCCCTGTCGCGGGGCTTCACGTCAACAAGGGAGCGCTGCTGGCCGCTGCTGCTGCTGCTTTGCCATGCCGCTGCTGCTGCCCCGTTGCGCTGGGACAATGCTGCTAATCTGACGATCTTTCCTTTCAGGGAAGGGAGACCCTGATGGAACTTCTACAGGTGCACAGTAGAGAGCATGCTCGGGGGGGGGGGGGGAGGGAGGAGTGCAGTGGAAGAGATAAGTTTTTTTTGGACCGGTTGTCGTACATCAAGCATCGTGGCTTGGTTCGCCGCAACTCGCCATCGCCAGCGCCCTGGAGAGGCAGTGGAGAGATAAAGACTTACAAAAAGTATGTAAACATTATGTTGTGCCCATGGCTCCATTCGTTTGGATCCAGGGGTCCGGCTCTGACTCTTGACTCTGACCCTCTTGAATTGCCGGCAGCATGCGCATTCTGCCGCTTTGCACGATGGGGCATTACTTGCACTAATCACTACTCACAGTCCCCCCGCTGCCTCAACAAAATTGCTGGGACAGTAATCATCTACAGCATGCTGAACGCTTGCATCGTGGCTTGCTTCGGAAAAAACTTGAGCGCCCCTGGAGAGGAAAAGATTACATCCATCCTCAAAAAGGGCCACACACATCATCTCCACACGCTCATCGTCTCCCCACTACATTCAGGTAGAAGGTACAGGAGCCTGAAGACTGGAACAACCAGGTTCAGGAATAGCTACTTCCCCACAGCCATCAGGCTATTAAACTCGGCTCGGACGAAAAACTCTGAATTATTAATAACCCATTATCTGCTTTTATTTGCACTTTATCAGTTTATTTATTCATGTGCGTATATATTTTATACAATGGTATATGGACACACTGATCTGTTCTGTAGTCATGCCTATTATGTTCTGGTGTACTAAAGCAAAGCAAGAATTTCATTGTCCTATCAGGGGACAATAAACTCTCTTGAATGTCTTGAACATCTGTCCCTCTGGACACGTTCCGAAGTTGAATGGTTTCGTGAGAATTCGGCTGACACACCATCGCACGGGATTCCCTCGAGCTTCCACACGGGCTGCTTTGAAATCCACAGATGGTGGGGTCTTGCCTAATCCTATTGGAGTTCCTCCACGCACCCTCTGTGCACTGAGCACTCACTCACACACACAATGATGCACTCATTTAAGAACTCATCAATGAACCCCGCATCCATTGTGCAAAGTCTCATTATAATTTCATTACACATTTCATTGTAGCATGGTGCAACACAAATTTAAATTTAAATCCGATGCTGGGCTGGGTGAGACGGGGCAGGCGGGGGGGAGTGGGGGGGGGGGGGGGGGGGTGGGGGGGGGGGGCGGATGAGGGGCAAGGTATATCTCCACTTTTTCTTTTTCTTTTTTTTCTTATTTCTATATCTTTCTGCCACACTACTTTGGTAGTTTAGGGGATTCTCATTTGTCTTTCTTTAATCTATCTTTTCACTTTCTACTTTTTTTTCTTTCTTTGTTTTCGTTTTCTTCTCTTTTTTCATTTTCACAATTTAGGTCATAAGGTTAAAAATGAAGCTGTAGGATAATTGTATCATTTTAGATGCCGGATGTTTTATTTCTGTACAATTGCTGTAAGATGTCAGGACTGTCTTATGAAGAAAGACTGGATAGACTTGGTTTATACTCTCTAGAATTTAGGAGATTGAGAGGGGATCTTATAGAAACTTACAAAATTCTTAAGGGGTTGGACAGGCTAGATGCAGGAAGATTGTTCCCGATGTTAGGGAAGTCCAGAACAAGGGGTCACAGCTTAAGGATAAGGGGGAAATCCTTTAAAACCGAGATGAGAAGAACTTTTTTCACACAGAGAGTGGTGAATCTGTGGAACTCTCTGCCACAGAGGGTAGTTGAGGCCAGTTCATTGGCTATATTTAAGAGGGAGTTAGATGTGGCCCTTGTGGCTAAGGGGATCAGAGGGTATGGAGAGAAGACAGGTATGGGATACTGAGTTGGATGATCAGCCATGATCATATTGAATGGCAGTGCAGGCTCGAAGGGCCGAATGGCCTACTCCTGCACCTATTTTCTATGTTTCTATTGCGTCTAATAAATAAATAAATAAATAAATAAATAAATAAATAGATAAATAATTTCATTACATCACACGAGCCTCACCTTCCGCTCTTCTGCCGAGCGAATGTTGACTTCTTCACGCTTGCCTTTTTTCCTAAATTGAATCACAGGGGGGGAGGCCGCTGAATGATCGGAGTGTCTCGGCCCGCCGTCTCCGCCTCTTCAGCTGCGGGCGATGAATAGAGGTGGTGAAGCAGGGGTGGATGGCGGAATGGCGATCTGTCACTTCTCTTCGCCTCGCCGAAAGTGGAGGGGGGGGTGGGGGGGGATTTAAAAATGTGAGAAAGCGTGCCGTCTGTTGACAGGACCAGCTGCGACCCCCGTCATCTTATTCTCTTCAGGAAAACGTTTTGACAAACGCTGGACTTGGCTGGGACCCGGGAATGGGGGACTTGTGGGGTCTGACAGGGCCTGGCTTAGAAATGGATAGGACATATCTGGGGTAAACGGCTGAGACATAGACAATAGACAATAGCTGCAGGAGTAGGCCACCCGGCCCTTCGAGCCAGCACCGCCATTCAATGTGATCATGGCTGACCATCCCCAATCAGTATCCCCTGTTCCTGCCTTCTCCCCATATCCCCTGACTCCTCTATCTTTCTAGCTCTCTCTTGAAAGTATCCAGAGAATCGGCCTCCACCGCCTTCTGAGGCAGAGAATTCCACAGACTCACCACTCTCTGGGTGAAAAAGTGTTTCCTCGTCTCTGTTCTAAATGGTTTACTCCTTATTCTTAAACTGTGGCCCCTGGTTCTGGACTCCCCCAACATTGGGAACATGTTTTCTGCCTCTAGCGTGTCCAAACCCTTAATAATCTTATATGTTTCAATAAGATTGCCTCTCATCCTTCTAAACTCCAGAGTGTACAAGCCCAGCCGCTCCATTCTCTCAGCATATGACAGTCCCGCCATCCCGGGAATTAACCTTGTAAACCTATGCTGCACTCCCTCAATAGATGGCATTAAACTGAGAGAATGGCTTGGACAGGGCAAAACCGTTACACCTTCTACATATATTTATTTACTACGAAACTTATTAATTAATCAATCAATCAATTAATTGATTAATTAATTCATGCTACATATACTAATGAAAAGTAATTAAATTGGAATCACGAGCTCGGGTTTACTGAGGGCAAGAATCTCCTTTTAATATTTGCACATCTATTTGGTTCTGATCAAAAACTGTTGGGCGGCACGGTGGCGCAGCGGTAGAGTTGCTGTCTCACAGCGCCAGAGGACCCGGGTTCGATCCTGACCACGGGTGCTGTCTGTCAAGAGTTTGCACGTCCTCCCCGTGACCTGCCGTGGGTTTTCTCCAGGTGCTCCGGTTTCCTCCCACACTCCCAAGACGTACATGTTTGTAGGTTAATTTGGCTTTGGTAAAGAAAATTGCAACTTGTCCCGAGTGTGTAGGATAGTGCTATGTATGGGGGGATCGCTGGTCGGCACGGACTTGGCGGGCCGAAGGGCCTGTTTCCACGCTGTATCTCCAAGCACACTAAAGGTTCTGTCCTACTGCGGCGACCTAATGGGCGGGTTTAGAAGAGTTTGCCCTCGACAGCATGCTCGACACTTGGTCCTAGGAGGTCTTTGTAACTCTCCTTCATGCTCGAGAGTAGTCCCCGCGTACTCGAGGCCTCAGCTAGGTCGCTGTATATATTTTTCAACATGCTGAAAAATGCCCACGAGTAAAAAAAGGTCGGCATGGAAAAAATTGATATTTTTTTTACTCGTAGGTTTAGTCGAAGTAGGTCGTAGTAGGTCGGCATGTTAGTCGTGGGTAGTTGAGGGTAGTGGAAGATAGTTGTAGATAGTCTTCCACATAGCCGAAGGGAGGTCGAAGGAGATCGAAGGAGGTCGTCTTCACTCCCCACTATTCATTGTCCAATTTTCCCGAAGCTAGTCGAAGCTGGTCTTCTACATAGTCGGAGGAGGTCTTCAACACGACACTTTTTCAAACTCTCCTAAACTCTTCTAAATTCGCCAATTAGGTCGCTGCAGTGGGACAGCCCTTTAAACTGGAATAAACTGAACTCAGCTCAACAGAACAAAACAGAATGGAACGGAACGGAACTGTATGGAACTGGACTGGACTGGACTGGACTGGACTGGACTAGACTAGACTAGACTAGACTAGACTGGACTGGACTGGACTAGACTAGACTAGACTAGACTAGACTAGACTAGACTAGACTAGACTAGACTGGACTGGACTGGACTGGACTAGACTAGACTAGACTAGACTGGACTAGACTAGACTAGACTGGACTGGACTGGACTAGACTAGACTGGACTGGACTGGACTGGACTGGACTGGACTGGACTAGACTAGACTAGACTAGACTAGACTGGACTGGACTGGACTAGACTAGACTAGACTAGACTAGACTAGACTAGACTAGACTGGAATGGACAGGACTAGACTAGACTACTGGACTAGACTAGACTAGACTAGACTAGACTGGACTAGACTAGACTAGACTAGACTAGACTAGACTAGACTAGACTGGACTGGACTGGACTAGACTAGACTAGACTAGACTAGACTAGACTAGACTAGACTAGACTAGACTAGACTAGACTAGACTAGACTAGACTGGACTGGACTGGACTGGACTAGACTGGACTAGACTAGACTAGACTAGACTAGAATACAATAGAATACGGTTTATTTGTCACTGCACAAAAAGTGACTAGACTGGACTAGACTAGAGTAGGCAAGGCTAGACTAGACTAGACAAGGCTAGACTAGACTGGACTAGACTAGACTAGACTAGACTAGACTGGAGGTGGACTAGACTTGACTAGACTTTACTGGACTGGACTGGACAGACTAGACTAGCCCTAGACTAGACTGAAGGGACTGGACTGGACTGGAGAGAACTCTGCCACAGAGGGTAGTTGAGGCCAGTTCATTGGCTATATTTAAGAGGGAGTTAGATGTGGCCCTTGTGGCTAAGGGGATCAGGGGGTATGGGAGAGAAGGCAGGACTGGACTGGACTAGACTAGACTAGACTAGACTAGACTAGACTAGACTAGACTAGACTGGACTGGACTAGACTGGACTTGACTGGACTTTACTGAACTAAACCAAACTAAACGCTGGAACCAGAAAGTCTGTGATGAAATCTATAAATTGTACTTGGCGTGAGTTCCATTTGACTTTCATCCTGTGAGCTCATTCATGGAATGCAAGTCACTTCTCACATCCCCTGGTCATATATCCACAACTCATTCATTCCAATCCAACCCAGGCTGCCACTCCAACCAGCATCTTCCATATCAGAAAGTGTAATGATATCCTGTGCATAATGGCATCCCCTCTTCGAGGAAGAATAATGGGCTGCTTCATTTGTTACATGTGCTTCTAATTGGAAATTCTTTGAGATGGTATTTAAACACATTTACTTGACTTCAATAAAGGGAACAATGGAAATCTTTCATTGGGCAAACGTAGGATTTGTCAGTGTCGTTAGCGAGACGCCTGCCCTCACCCTCCTCTCGTAATGAAGTTGCTGGAGTGTGTCACAATTAAGACTTTAAAATTGCCTCTCTGCAAAGGGCTCCTTGGTTGGAGTTGGGGGGTCAAGAGTTGGCAGGGAGTTGGCAGGGAGTTGTGCTAGCCACCTACACACTGTTTGAACGACTCTGTCCTTCACACACTAAGAAACTCCATGCTTGTGAGTTTAATGACAATGTGTGTGAGTCCGCGCCAGGAAAACTTCAAACATCTGCCTTGCCGCTTGTGTGCGAAGAATGCTGATTTTCTTCTTTCATCTTCAGGGATCTGGGGCAGAGTTATTTGGGTCAACTGGTAATTATGACCCCGGTTCACATTTTTTGAGTTTATTTCAGACACATCACAAAGGAACGGCCACCTTTTCACCTCCTGCACCAAAGTTTACTTTAGTTTTAGAGATACAGCGAGGAAACAGGCCCTTCGGCCCACCGAGTGTGCGCTGACCAGCAATCCCCGCTATCCTGCACACACCAGGGACAATTTACACGTACACCAAGCCTATTGACCGACAACCTGTACGTCTTTGGGGTGTTGTGGGCACCGGAGATCTTGGAGAAAACACACACAGGTCACAAACTCCATAGAGGCATCACCCGTAGTCAGGAGGAAACCCGGGTCTCTGGCGCTGTGAGGCAGCAACTCCTTGGAGGATCGGGGGCCAATCGCTGACAAGTCCCGCCCCTCCCCCCCCGGCAATGTCATGTCCATTATTGGACTTTTCTGTTGAGCGGCAGTCAGTTCGTTGGCGACGCCGACTTTCGGGTAGTTGGCGTTTCGACAGAGCGGCCATTCGGTAAGTTCATTTTTTAGCAACGCTGCTTTTCCGTTAGTTAGCATTTAGGCGTCCCGCCCTTTCGGTTTATTGGCGTTTCGGCCTCGTTTCCAGTCGGTTCTTTGGCTTCGACTTCTTTGCTTCTGCTCTTATCCGTCGGCGCCACATCCGGGTGCCGCGATCGCCGCACACTAACGCCATCTTACACCCACTAGGGACAACATACATTTACACCTAAGCCAATTAACCTACAAACCTGTACGTCTTTGGAGTGTGGGAGGAAACCGAAGATCTCGGAGAAAACCCACGCAGGTCACGGGAGGAACGTAGGAACTCCGTAAAGACAGAACCCCATAGTCGGGATCAAACCCGGGTCTCTAGCGCTGTAAGCGCTGTAAGGCGGCAACTCTACCGAACATTGTGTGGAGCTTAAACACTAACAGTGACCAATGCATTTCTCTGCAATGTCAGAGATAGAGGGGGCGACCAGATAGAAATCTACCAACTGATGAGAGAGACAGATGGAGTAGACAGTCAGAACTTTCTTCCCAGGGTGGAAATAGGGCGGTCACGGTGGCGCAGCGGTAGAGTTGCTGCCTTACAGCGAATGCAGCGCCGGAGACCCAGGTTCGATCCCGACCCCGGATTCTGTCTGTACGGAGTTTGCATGTTCTCCCCGCGACCTGCGTGGGTTTTCTCCAAGATCTTCGGTTTCCTCCCACACTTCAAAGACGTGTGCAGGTTTGTAGGTTAATCGGCTTGGTAAATGTAAATTGTCTCTAGTGTGTGTTGGATAGTGTTAATGTGTGGGGATCGCTGGTCGGGGCGGGCCCGGTGGGCCGAAGGGCCTGTTTCCGCGCTGTATCTCTAAACCAAACTAAACCAAACTAAACTGAAACTAGAAGGCACAGCTTTATGGTGAGAGGGGCAAAGTTTAAAGGAGAGGTGCGGGGGAAGTTTCTACACAGAGGGTGGTGGGTGCCTGGAACGCGCTGCCAGGGGTGGTGGTGGAGGCAGATACAGTAGTGGCGTTTAAGGGGCTTTCAGGTAGGCTGATGGATATTTGAGATTCCTCCCAGTTTGAGGAAGGACATTCTTGCTATTGAGGGAGTGCAGCGTAGGTTTCACAAGGTTAATTCCTGGGATGGCGGGACTGTCATAAGCTGAGAGAATGGAGCGGCTAGGCTTGTACACTCTGGAGTTTAGAAGGATGAGAGGGTATCTCATTGAACCATATAAGATTGTTAAGGGTTTGGACACGCTAGAGGCGGGAAACATGTTCCCGATGTTGGGGGAGTCCAGAACCAGGGGCCACAGTATAAGAATAAGGAGTAAGCCATTTAGAACGGAGACGAGGAAACACTTTTTCTCACAGAGAGTGGTGAGTCTGTGGAATTCTCTGCCTCAGAGGGCGGTGGAGGCCGGTTCTCTGGATGCTTTCAAGAGAGAGCTAGATAGGGCTCTTAAAAATAGCGGAGTCAGGGGATATGGGGAGAAGGCAGGAACGGGGTACTGATTGGGGATGATCAGCCATGATCACATTGAATGGCGGTGCTGGCTCGAAGGGCCGAATGACCTCCTGCACCTGTTGTCTATTGATATGCAGGGAATGGTGGGATACGGATCACAGGCAGGTATGTGGGACTAGTATATTTTGAGATTAGATGGGATTAGTCGTCATGTACGGCACTCGTGGGCCGAATGGCCTGCTCTTGTGCTGTACTGTTCTATGCTCTATGTATTATGTGCAGCAGAGTAGATTAGCTTATCTCAGCATCATGTTCGGCACACGTGTTGTGGGCCGAAGGGCCTATTGATACGATTAGTCCTCATGTACAGCACACGTAGGTGAAGGGCCTGCTCTTGTGCTGTACTGTTCTATATTCTGTCGTAAGGTCATGTCATAAGGGATAGGATTAGGACATTCGGCCCATCTAGACTACTCCGCCATTTAATCATGGCTGATCTATCTCTCCCTCCTAACTTCATTCTCCTCCCTTCTCCCCATAACCCTTGACACCCGTACTAATCAAGAATCTATCTATCTCTGCCTTAAATATATCCACTGACTTGGCCCCACTGCCTCCTGTGGCAAAGAATTCCACAGATTCACCACCCTCTGAATAAAGAAATTCCTCCTAAGGGAATTTCCTACCTAAGGGAACATCCTTTAATTCTGAGGCTGTGACCCGTGGTCCTAGACTCTCCGTCTAGTGGAAACATCCTCTCCACATCCACTCTGTCCAAGCCTTTCACTATTCTGTACGTTCGACCCTCATCCTTCTAAACTCCAGCGAGTACAGGCCCAATGCCATCAAATGCTCATTATATGTTAGCCCACTCATTCTTGAGATCATTCTTGTAAGCCTGCTCTGGACCCTCTCCAGAGCGAGCACATCCTTCCTCAGATATGGTGCCCAAAATGTGCTCACAGCGTTCCAAATGCGGCCTGACCAACGCCTCGTAGGTCCTCAGCTGTGTTCCGTGATCGAGAAAAGGATCAAACTTGATAAATACAAATGAAGGTTTAGTAATTGAATACTTGTCCAGTTCATAACTTCCGAGATCCCCGCACACACCACTTCCCGAGCCTCACACGTCGGAGGCCGTAGGAGTCCGTGGATATATCGTAGCGGCTCGTAATGCCAGCCGTAGGTACTCGGGGCATCTGGTAAGTCGGGACGTTTTTTTCAGCATGTTGAAAAATGTCCACGAGTAAAAAAAATAGTCGGGAGGAGAAAAATTGCAACATCTACGGCTGACATAACGAGCCGCTACGACATATCTGCGGACTCCTACCGACCCGTTACGTAACATTCTCCGAGTTTGAATCAAGGGGAAAACTCGTGAGCAGCTCGGGAAAGCAGGACAGGGCCTTCTGTCTCCTACACAGACTAGGGACAGTTTACACTTATTAGCCCAGCCAATTAACCTACAAACCTGCACGTCTTTGGAGTGTGGGGGGAAACCGAAGATCTCAGAGAAAAGCCCACGCGGGTCCCGGGGAGAACGTACAAACTCCGTACAGACGGCACCCGTGGTCGGGATCGAACCCGTGTCTCCGGCGCTGCATTCGCTGCAAGGCAGCAACTCTACCGCTGCGCCACCGTGCCGCACCCCCCTCTGTCCGCTCTCTCTGACAATACCCATGCCTGTGTGGGGGTGAAAGAAACACCGCCTGATCTCTCTGTGTCTTTCCAGCTTCTACGTACATGGGAACTATTTCAGAAAGAAAAATCTGGTGGAGGTATACTGGCAGGAAATTGTTTGACTTGGCATGGAGTCCCGTTTATTTTAGGCTCAGCTCTCCACATCTGGCTGACTATTAAAATATGACTGTAACTTAAAGCCTCACCGCCACTTCCCACTGCACTGGTGGTCCTCCCCGTCCCCGCAACCTTCTGTTTGGAAACTTTACCGCAGATCGTAACAAACCCATCGCAACGTTTACTTCACGAGCTGATGATTGTATCTGGAGTCTCCCTCCCCCACCCCCCCCCCCCCCCCCCCCCGGTTCGACAACGATGCCTCTATCCTCTTGTTCACCCGCACAAGCCAGTACGAAATAACAAAAAGCTCAAGAATGACCTTCAATAAGTTCATCCGTCCGTCCAGAAGTGGTGTTGTTCCTTATAAAGAAATGTTACATCGAAGGATCCAGACACAGTCCCTATCAGAGGGAGGGGAGGGGGGGAGGGGTCACGCCTGTCTGCTTCAAAGGGATCTTGATTTGGAGGCCTTCAATAGGCCTATGTCTGATCTTGGTTTGGGGGCATCTAAAATTGAAATTGGCCTGGGCCTCAGTTCATCCTAGCCCACCACTGAAGTACTGGAGACCGCCCCAACTGGTGCCAGGGTTACTGAATGGCAGAACCAGTGGGAACAGCCTTGGCAGCCGGACAACCCAATGGATGGAGAGAGGCATCGCCCCAGACGAATGGCCACCATCAACCTCGGGCTGTCTGGAAAACACTGAACCGTCGGCGAAGGACGCTGCAAGGTGCCCGTGAAGAAATGGAAAATAACAACTTCCGATGCATGTGTGTGTGGCAAATCCCAAACCATGGAACACATCATGAGATGTAGCCAAGCTCCACAATGTACCGAAGATGACCTGGCCGAACGAAATTCCGCTGTGCTCCCCTGCGCCAACCACTGAAAGATGGCTGGACACCAGGAAGAAAATCTATGAGCGGACTTGGGCCCCAACCTGAAACATCACCCATCCCTTTTTTCTCCAGACATATTGCCCGACCTCTTTAGTTACTCCAGCCCATTGTGTCTATCTTCGGTATAGAACAGTACAGCACACGAACAGGCCCTTCGGCCCACAATGAAAACCCCTCTCACCCTGGCCACAAACTCTTTGAATCACTTCCCTCTGGAAGACGACTCCGGACTGTCAAAGCTGCCACAGCCAGACATAAAAACAGCTTTTTTCCACGAGTAGTAGCTCTACTTAATAACCAAAAATCTGTAGCTCCCTTTTGCTCTGGTATTTTATTGAATTCACATGTTTAACCATATAACCATATAACCATATAACAATTACAGCATGGAAACAGGCCATCTCGACCCTTCTAGTCCGTGCCGAACACATAATCTCCCCTAGTCCCATATACCTGCGCTCAGAAGTTTAATCAATAATGTTTTATTATTAATGTTTAATGTGTCATTCCTAACTGTCACTGTATGTCATGTTGTCACTTGCGGGCGGAGCACCAAGGCAAATTCCTTGTATGTGAATACTTGGCTAATAAAAACGTATTCATTCATTCATTAAAACAAATATTTGCCAGTTACATCTCACCCTGGCTACATAACGTCCCCAACATCCTAACGCCAACTAGAGAGCAGTCCTGAGCCACTAACTACCTCATTGGAGACTATCTTTAATGGAACTTTACTGGACTTTACCTTGCACTGAACGTTATTCCCTTGATCCTGTATCTGTGCACTGTGGATGATTTGACTGTAATCATGAATAGTCTTTTCACTGACAGGGTAGCACGCAACAAAAAGATTTTCACTGTACCATGATGTACGTGGGAATGAACTAAAGTTATTACCGAATATGGACACTAAAAGCTGGAGTAACGCAGCGGGCCAGGCAGCATCTCTGGAGAAAAGGAATGGGTGACGTTTCGAGTCGAGGCATTTCTTCAGACCCATCATATATTTGGCTACCAGATTTTAACCCAGACTTGCTGGAGTGTGAAGAAGGGTCTCGACCCGAAACGTCACCTAAATTCCCTCTCTCCAGAGATGCTGCCTGGCCCGCAGAGTTACTCCAGCATTTTGTGTCTAGCTTTTCACTGTACATCGGAACTGCAAACTACTAAACTAACAAAACTAACTGACCTAGACACAAAAAAGCTGGATTAACTCAGTGGGTCAAGCAGCATCTCTGGAGAGCTGGGGAGCTGGTGTGCCCTCTCCAAACTCTTAAAATTCTTAAGGGGTTGGACAGGCTAGATGCAGGAAGATTGTTCCCGATGTTGGGGAAGTCCAGGACAAGAGGTCACAGTTTAAGGATAAGGGGGAAATCTTTTAGGGCCGAGATGAGAGAAACATTTTTCACACAGAGAGTGGTGAATCTCTGGAATTCCCTGCCACAGAAGGTAGTTGAGGCCAATTCATTGGCTATATTTAAGAGGGAGTTAGATGTGGCCCTTGTGGCTAAAGGGATCAGGGGGTATGGAGAGATGGCAGGTACGGGATACTGAGTTGGATGATCAGCCATGATCATATTGAATGGCGGTGCAGGCTCGAAGGGCCGAATGGCCTACTCCTGCACCTATTGTCTATGTTTCTATGTTTCCAGAGATGGTGCCTGACCTGCAGAGTTACTCCAGCATTTTGTGTCTATTGTCTCTCGATTCAAACCAGCATCTGCACAGTTCCTTCCTACACAAACTAACTGGCTTGCTGCCCTGAAAGTGAAAATAGATAAAGGATTCAAGAGAGAGAGAGAGAAATTTTAAATGAATTGAAGAGAGAATGGTGATTGAAAAAGGCAGAGGCAATTGAGCCATCAACGGCAGGGCAGTGGAAACTATGATGAGCACTGTGCCTGTATAGTTGCTGGAGTTTAGAAGAATGAGGGGGGACCTCATTGAAAAACATACAGAACAGTGAAAGGCCTGGATAGAGTGTAGGAGAGAGGATGTTTCCACTAGTGGGAGGATCTCGAGAGAGAGTTAGATTTAGCTCTTAGGGCTAAAGGAAACGAGATGTATTAGGGAAAAAGCAGGAAGGAGGGACTGATTTTAGATGATCAGTCATGACCATATTGAATGGCGGTGCTGGCCATGAAGGGCCGAATGGCCTAATCCTGCACCTATTTTTCTATGTTTCTATGTTTCCATCTCGGGCCAGAGGTCGTGATCTCAGAATTAAAGGATGTTCTTTTAATTTTCTTCTTTTAGGAAGGAGATGGGGATAAATTTCTTTAGTCAGAGGGTGGTGAATCTGTGGGATTCTTTGTCACAGACAGATGTGGAGGCCAAGTCAGTGGATATTTTTAAGGCAGAGATAGATAGATTCTTGATTAGCACGGGTGTCATAGAAACATAGAAAATAGGTGCAGGAGTAGGAGGCCATTCGGCCCTTCAAGCCTGCACCATTCACCATTCCATATGTTCATGGCTGATCATCCAACTCAGTATACCGTCCCTGCCTTCTCTCCATACCCCCTGATCCCCTTAGCCACAAGGGCCACATCTAACTCCCTCTTAAATATAGCCAATGAACTGGCCTCAACTACCTTCTGTGGCAGAGATTTTCCGGAGATTCACCACTCTCTGTGTGAAAAATGTTTTCCTCATCTCGGTCTTAAAGGATTTCCCCCTTATCCTTAAACAGAGGTTATGTCAGTCCTCTCTGTCTCCTGGGTCTCCTCCATTGCCAGAGTGAGCAACACCGGAAATTGGAGGAACAGCACCTCATATTCCGCCTGGGTTGCTTGCGTCCGCATAGCATGAATGTTGAATTCTCCCAGTTTTGCTAGCCCTTGCTGTCTCCTCACCTTCCTTAACCCTCGAGCTGTCTCCTCCCATTCCCCTTCCCTCGGGGTCCTCCTCCTCCCTTTTTCCTTCCTTCTCCCCCCCACCCCCCATCAGTCAGAAGAAGGGTTTCGGCCCGAAACGTCGCCTATTTCCTTCGCTCCATAGATGCTGCTGCACCCGGCTGAGTTTCTCCAGCATTTTTGTGCACCTTCGATCTTCCAGCATCTGCAGTTCCCTCTTGAACACGTTATGTCAGAGGTTATGGGGAGAAGGCAGGAGAATGGGGTTAGGAGGGAGAGATAGATCAGCCGTGATTGAACGGCGGAGTAGACTTGGTGGGCCGAATGGCCTAATTCTACTCCTATCCCTTATGACCTTATGAAGGCATGCAAGTCTGCAGGAAGGAACTGCAGATGCTGGTTTAAACTGAAGACAGCCATAAAAAGCTGGAGTAACTCAGCAGGACAGGCAGCATCTCTGGAGAGAAGGAATGGGTGATGTTTCGGGTCGAGACCCTTCTCCAGACTCATGCAAGTAATACTGACTGAAATGTATAAATCCAGACCATTTTCTGTGCACGCCCATTGTACTCATGCCAATCATCGACATTTTTGTAGCTGTCATTTCCTGAAATGAAATTTTTTTTTTCTCTACTTTCGCTAGAAGCGCATTATACTGAGCTGGCCGCAGTTGCTTCTTGTCAGATGCTGGAGTTACAGTTATTTAACTTTGCATCTTTTTTTTGTAATTGGGGAGAAAAAAACCCTGAAGCTTATGACAGGCCTGGATAGAGTGGAGAGGATATTTTCACTTGTGGGAGAGTCTAGGACTAGAGGTCACAGCCTCAGGGTACAAGGATGTACCTTTAGGAAGATGAGGAGGAATTTCTTTAGTCAGAGGGTGGCAAATCTGTGGAATTCATTGCCACAGACGGCTGTGGTGGCCAAGTCAGTGGATATTTTTAAGGCAGGAAGGATAGATAGATTCTTGATTTATACGGGTGTCATAGAAACATAGAAACATAGAAATTAGGTGCAGGAGTAGTCCATTCAGCCCTTCGAGCCTGCACCGCCATTCAATATGATCATGGCTGATCATCCAACTCAGTATCCCGTACCTGCCTGCTCCATGTACCTGTCCAAATGGTTTCATGAATGTTGCGATAGTACCTGCCCCAGCGACCTCCTCCGGCAGCTCGTTCCATGCACCCGTCACCCTCTGTGTGAAAAATAAAGAGTAATGCGTTAACTTGAAAAAACAAAAAATAAATGGGCGTCTCGATGGCGCAGCGGTAGAGTTGCTGCCTCACAGCTCCAGAGACCCGCGGTTGGGCAATCCTGACTACTTGGGGTGCTGTCTGTATGGAATTTGTCAAGTTCGGCCCTTCCATCAGCCCGTGACCTGCGTGGCTGGGTTTCCCCACCATTCTGCGGTGATACAGTGCGGAAACAGGTGCACTTGCCCACACCAACCAACATGTCCCATCTTCACTAGTCCCACCTCGGTTTCCTCCTGTCCACCACGGGTGAATTTGTAGGTTCATTGGGTTTGTGTAATTGTAAATTGTCCCCAGTGTGTGGGGATAGAATGCTGATCGGCACGGACCTGGTGGGCCGAATGGTCTGTTTCCATGCTGTATCTCTAAACTAAACTGAACTGGACTAAAGTAACATAGAAACATAGAAAAGAAACATAGAAAATAGGTGCAGGAGTAGGCCATTCGGCCCTTCGAGCCTGCACCGCCATTCAATATGATCATGGCTGATCATCCAACTCAGTATCCTGTTCCTGCCTTCTCTCCATACCCCCTGATCCCTTTAGCCACAAGGGCCACATCTAACTCCCTTTTAAATATAACCAATGAACTGGCCTCAACTACCTTCTGCGGCAGAGAATTCAACAGATTCACCACTCTCTGTGTGAAAAACGTTTTCCTCATCTCGGTCCTAAAAGATTTCCCCCTTATCCTTAAACTGTGACCCCTTGTTCTGGACTTCCCTAACATCGGGAACAATCTTCCTGCATCTAGCCTGTCCAACCCCTTAAGAATTTTGTAAGTTTCTATAAGATCCCCCCTCAATCTTCTAAATTCTAGCGAGTAGAAACCGAGTCTATCCAGTCTTTCTTCATATGAAAGTTCTGACATCGCAGGAATCAGTCTGGTGAACCTTCTCTGCACTCCCTCTATGGCAAGAATGTCCTTCCTCAGATTAGGAGACCAAAACTGTACGCAATACTCCAGGCGTGGTCTCACCAAGACCCTGTACAACTGCAGTAGAACCTCCCTGCTCCTATACTTAAATCCTTTTGCTATGAACTAAACTAAACTGAACTCTTAAGCCCCCTTCGGTCGAGGCTGACCATGGGTGTCTCCAGGGTGCTATTCCCTATATGGAGGATGCCTGTGCGTGACTTTGTTTAACGTGGGGAGACTGGTGCAGCCACCCCACGGTCCTTGACAGATCTGGGTCAGGATCCAGTGGCATGGAGTCCAAGACGACCGGAGACCCTTTTTCGGTGTGCTGAAACCGCCATTATCGTGGCGAGCTCACTGTCTTTCAGTCTGAAGAAGGGTTCTGACCCGAAACGTCACGGGGATGATCAGCCATGATCACATTGAATGGCGGTGCTGGCTCGAAGGGCCGAATGGCCTACTCCTGCACCTATTGTCTATTGTCTATTGTCTATTGTCTATTGTCACCTATTCCTCTCTCTCCAGGTATGCTGCTATCTCTAAACTAAACTAAACTAAACTAAATTAAACTAAACTAAAGGGATGTCCCACGTGCATGCGACTCCATGCGGCAAGTGCGACCTAACGTGGTCGCTTAAGCCGTACGGCCTCGCGGGGCCGGTCCCACTTTGATCGCCGGAGCCGTATGGAGTTGTGCGCAGCTAGTCTCGACATCGCGCGGGGCTCCGAAAAACTGACCTTGTTCAAAAATTCCGCGCAGCAACGGCCTGCCGGCCCGCAGCCACCTCGACGCCGTACACAGCGTCATGATGGGCGTGCGCAGCGTCTCTACGCCGTACGTCACGTGCGAACTTCCCGCGGACTTCGCTCGAACTTCACGTCACTCACTCGACCTCCGCACGGCCCCCCGCTTCCGGTTTGGTCGCACTTGCCGCATGCAGTCTCATGCTCGTGGGACCGGCCCTTAAACTAAACTAAAAAAGACACTGTTGAATAAAAACAAGAACCCAGGGAAAGTAACCATTGAAGAATTTTATTAATCATTCACCTCCAGCAAGCGCACATGCATTCCTGCAGTGCAGTCAAGGATATATAAGATGTTAAAGGCTATGAACCTTAATACTGTGAGCAGCAGTTCTGAGCACTTTTGCTTGTGTGTTGGCTTGGCCATGGCCCAGGAGTGACTGTTTAATAAATAATTTACTATTTACTAGCTTTTAACACAGCACATGCGGTTAGAAGGCCAAGAACTGTTGCTTTGCCCGCATGAAAAGTCACTCGTAGATCTGGAGTGGATGTAACCCCCCCCCCCCCACCCCAGCCATGAACGGAGACCACAATCCACATTGGACTTTGTTGAAACCCATAAGACAAACTATGCTGGAGTAACTCAGCGGATCAGGCAGGCAACATCTCTGGAGGAAATTTGGTCCCCTAATTTGAGGAAGGCCATTCTTGCTATTGAGGGAGTGCAGCGTAGGTTTACAAGGTTTATTCCTGGGATGGCGGGACTGTCATATGCTGAGAGAATGGAGCAGCTGGGCTTGTACACACTGTGGAGTTTAGAAGGATGAGAGGGCATCTCGTTGAAACATATAAGATTGTTAAGGGTTTGGACACGCTAGAGGCAGGAAACATGTTCCCGATGTTGGGGGAGTCCAGAAGCAGGGGCCACAGTTTAAGAATAAGGAGTAAGCCATTTAGAACGGAGACGAGGAAACACTTTTTCTCACAGAGAGTGGTGAGTCTGTGGAACTCTCTGCCTCAGAGGGACGGTGGAGGCGGGTTCTCTGGATGCTTTCAAGAGAGGGCTAGATAGGGCTCTTAAAGATAGCGGAGTCAGGGGATATGGGGAGAAGGCAGGAACGGGGTACTGATTGGGGCTGATCAGCCATGATCACAAAGTCCAATGTGGATTGTTGGTGGCGGTGCGACTCACTGTTGCAGCGGCCCCTACAGCCTGTCTGTCTTTTTTTTATTTTTTGTCTAGTTAAATGTAGTTGTTTGTGTTTTTTAAATAGTGTTTTTAACTGTGTATATGTGGCGGGGGGGCTTTAAAAAAATCTGGGGGGGGAGGGGGAAACTTTTTAAAATCTCTTCCCTGAACGTGAGACCCGACCTTTTTCCGTGGAGCGGCCTCCAGCCTGAACGACCTGGGGGCTCCAGTCACGGAGCCTGCGGAGCTGCGGACTTACCATCGTGGGGCTGGCCGGCATCGGGGCGTGGGGAGCGGTGGTGACTCGCTGCTGCGGCTCGACCACGTAGCCCAGAGGTTCCAGCTGCAGCCGCAGGTCCTGTGGACTGACGGGACATCGGGAGCTCGTGGGTCCGGGTGGAGAGACCGCTTTCCGGAGCTCCCGCAACGCGTCTTCTCTAGCCCGAGTCACGGGGTTTGAACGACCCGGAGCGGGGCCCTACATCGCCCCACGTGGCCTAAAGTGGCCGTGGGACTTATCATCGCCCGCCTGGGGCTTTGACATCGGGAGAGAAATGGAGAACAGGGGAGAGTGTACTAAATTATGTACTAACATGTACTAAATTATATGTATGCACTGAGTACGAGCTGCATTTAATCCCATTGTACATGTATAGTGACAATAAACGGCATAAAAAAAATAAAAAAAAAAGGTTTTGCCTTCCATCACAGTGGGTTCACTGTGATGGATGTTTTTATAAATTGAATTGTGTGTATGTCTGTAGGATATTGTCTTTGTTTGTATGGCTGTGGAAACGGAATTTCGTTTGAGCCTCACTGAGGTTCAAATGCCATGTAATAAATATTGAATTTTGTATTGAATGGCGGTGCTGGCTCGAAGGGCCAAATGGCCTACTCATGCACCTATTGTCGATTGTCTATTGAAAGGAATAGGTGATGTTTCGGGTCGAGACCCTTCTTCGGACTGAGAGCTGGAGAGAGGGAGACGGGTGGTATGAAAAGGTACAGAACAAATCAGAGCCGGCGCTGGCGGCCAAGAGCCCACAATGGTCCATTGTTGGCTGTGGAGGAGGAGATAACGAGAGGGTACGAACAGTGAAACTGGCAGGGCGACTAGGATGGGGGGGGACAGAGAGAGGAATCGGTTTTGAGACTGGTTTATTTAGGCTTGTATGTGTCTGTGCATCCTGATTGTGAAGTTTATGTGTAGTTTTGTGCAGTCACGATCTTATGATAAAATTATTGTCCAAAGACTATGATCAAATATAATAAAATAGTAGAATTTTAAATCCCATCATATCCATTATGGCCCCAAGACAGGTATTTCATAAGGTCTTAGGAGAAGAATTAGGCCATTCGGCCCATCAAGCCTACTCCACCATTCTATCCTGGCTGATCTATCTTTCCCCATTCTCCTGCCTTCTCCCCATAACCCCCGACAATCAAGAACCGACCTATCTCTGCCTTAATACCATTCATTGACTTGGCCTCCACAGCCTTCTGTAGCAATGAATTCCACAGATTCACCACCCTCTGACGAAAGAAATTCCTCCTCATCTCCTTTCTAAAAGTACTTCCTTTTATTCTGAGGCTGTGACCTCTGGTCCTAGACTCTCCCACCAGTGGAAACATCCTCCCCACATCTGACTCTGTCCAAGCCTTTCATTATTCGGTAAAGAAATTCCTCCTCATCTCCTTTCTAAAGGTACGTCCTTTTATTCTGAGGCTCTGGCCCCTGGTCTTAGACCCTGCCGCTTAATGAAACATCTTATCCACTGTTTCGGAAACCTGTACTCAAACTAAGCGGGAAGCCCGTGTGAAGAAGCGATGTAATCAAGGGTGAGTGGACCGCACAGTGCAGCACGGAAGAGCACAATTTTAAACATTGTCGCTGGGCTGAGATGCTTATTTTATAAAGACACGAGAGCCGTTTCCTTTGCAGCTGTGTCATCTTGGAACGAGCACAGACATCGTGGGCTCAGTCAGGGTTGCAGACCTGGTGTAACGGGAGACCGAGTGGATGATGGTCCAAACCCTCGAACTTCCACTGACCCACTCACTGCAGAAACTTGGCACGAGCAGTCCTCTCCTTTCCATAGATGCAGCGACTAAGCCCACAGAGCGGAGATGTCTGACGTGTAAAGAAAATAATCGGGGGCTGAAAGAGATCTTTTCCTGCGTTTTCCTTCAAGGTTCCTTCCCGAGTGTCATGGTACACCAGTCATAGAAAGTAGGCATGCAGGTGCAGCAGGCAGTGAAGAAAGCAAATGGCATGTTAGCATTCATAGCCAAAGGATTTGAGTATAGTAGCAGGGAGGTTCTACTGCAGTTGTACAGGGTCTTGGTGAGACCACACCTGGAGTATTGCGTACAGTTTTGGTCTCCTAATCTGAGGAAAGACATTCTTGCCATGGAGGGAGTACAGAGAAGGTTCACCAGACTGATTCCTGGGATGGCAGGGCTTTCATATGAAGAAAGACTGGATAGACTCGGCTTGTACTCGCTAGAATTTAGAAGATTGAGGGGGGATCTTATAGAAACTTACAAAATTCTTAAGGGGTTGGACAGGCTAGATGCAGGAAGATTGTTTCCGATGTTGGGTAAGTCCAGAACAAGGGGTCACAGTTTAAGGATAAGGGGAAAATCTTTTAGGACTGAGATGAGAAAAACATTTTTCATACAGAGAGTGGTGAATCTCTGCCACAGAAGGTAGTTGAGGCCAAAGGTACACAAAACTCAGCGGGTGCAGCAGCATCTATGGAGCGAAGGAAATAGGCGACGTTTCGGGCCGAAACCCTTCTTCAGACCCGAAACGTCGCCTATTTTGTGTACCTTCGATCTTCCAGCATCTGCAGTTCCTTTTTGAACAGGTAGTTGAGGCCAGTTCATTGGCTATATTTAAGGGGGAGTTAGATGTGGCCCTTGTGGGTTAAGGGATCAGAGGGTATGGAAAGAAGGCAGGTACAGGATACTGAGTTGGATGATCAGCCATGATGATATTGAATGGCGGTGCAGGCTCGAAGGGCCGAATGGCCTACTCCTGCACCTATTTTCTATGTTTCTATGTTTCTATGTTTTAATCTGCTCCGTTCAGTTCAGTTTAGTTCATTGTCACGTGTACCGGGGTACAGTGAAAAGCGTTTTGTTGCGTGCTAACCAGTCAGCGCAAAGACACCGCACAATTACAATCGAGCTGTTCGCATTAGTGTGACGTTTAGTGCAAGGTAAAGCCAGTAAAGTCCCGATCACGGATAGTCCGAGGGGTCACCAATGAGGTACTTAGTAGTTCAGCACTGCTCGCTAGCTGTTAGTAGGATGATTCAGTTGCCTGATAACAGCTGGGAAGAGACTGTCCCTGAATCTGGAGGTGTGCGATTTCACACTTCTGTACCTCATGCCCGATGGGAGAGGGGAGAGGGGAGGAGAGGGTGTGGAGAACGTGTGCAGTAGAGCGTAGAACATCTAGTGTGCAAGATGATGAGAGGGATAGATTGGGCAAATGCAGAGACTGTGGATCCGTCTCACCCTGGCCACTTCCTCACCCTGGCCATCCGTCTCCCATCGGCCAACAGCTACAGAAGCATGAAAACTCCACACCGAAACCTTCAACTTTAAGTCTGAAACTTACCCGAGACGTGACCCATCCTTTTTCCCCAGAGAAGCTGCCTGATCTGCTGAGTTAGCCATGATCACAATGAATGGCAGTGCTGGCTCGAAGGGCCGAATGGCCTCCTCCTGCACCTGTTTTCTATATTTCTATGTTACTCCAGCACTTTGTGTCACTCTGATAAACATCATAATCATAATAATCTTAATCATAATCGATTCTGACTACGGGTGCTGTCTGTACGGAGTTTGTACGTTCTCCCCGTGACCTGCGTGGGCTTTCTCCTGGTGCTCTGGTTTCCTCCCACCCTCCAACAACGTACAGGTTTGTAGGTAAATCGGCTTGGTATAATTTTAATCTGTCCCTAGTGTGTGTAGGGTAGTGTTAGTGTGTTGGTCGGCGTGGTGAGCCACGTGGTGGGCCAAATGGCCTGTTTCTGCACTGTATCTCTAAACTATACTAAAATTAAATAGTAACGGGATTTGAAGATGAAATGGCTTATTCTAACGAATGTTAAAATCTGGCACAGTTAATGGCAGTTGTGAAGGGAAAGAAATAATCTTAGTTTAGTTCAGTTTAGTTTAGTTTAGAGATACAGCGCGGAAACAGGCCCTTCGGCCCACCGGGTCCCGCACCACCCAGCGATCCCCGCACACTAACACTATCCTACACTCTAGGGTCAGTTTAAAATGATACCAAGCCAATTAACCTACAAACTTTGGAGTGTGGGAGGAACACAAAGATGTTTTAGAACAGCCGCACAGATCACGGGGAGAACATATAAACTCCATACGGAGGGCCCCTGTAGTCGGGATCGAACCCGTCTCCGTGCGCTGTGAACGCTGTAATAGGCCTGTCCCACTTAGGCAATATTTTGGGGCGACTACAGGCGACTGTTGCAAAATGTTCATGTATCTCTAAACTAATTTTCAACATGTTGAAAAATTTTCAGCGACATTGGCGTAGGTTGTCGAAGGTTGTCGCCAGGTGTCGTAGGTGAATTCCATTAAAACTAGTCCCTGGCAGCCACCTAAAGAGTCGCCCAAGTGGGACAGGCTTTTAAAGCAGCAACTCTACCGCTGCGCCACCGTGCCGCAGCCCAATCTGACGATAATGTCAACCTAATTCATTTTCCATCAACGTACAATCATAGAAACATAGAAACATAGAAAATAGGTGCAGGAGTAGGCCATTCGGCCCTTCGAGCCTGCACCGCCATTCAATATGATCATGGCTGATCATCCAACTCAGTATCCCGTACCTGCCTTCTCACCATACCCCCTGATCCCCCTTAGCCACAAGGGCCACATCTAACTCCCTCTTATATATAGCCAATGAACTGTGGCCCCAACTACCTTCTGTGGCAGAGAATTCCACAGATTCACCACTCTCTGTGTAAAAAATGATTTTCTCATCTCGGTCCTAAAAGACTTCCCTCTTATCCTTAAACTGTGACCCCTTGTCCTGGACTTCCCCAACATCGGGAACAATCTTCCTGCATCTACCCTGTCCAAACTCTTAAGAATTTTGTAAGTTTCTATAAGTTCTGGCCACCTGCTTTGGCTCAATCACTGCAACATTTGAATGCGCCCATGCACATTACGCATGATAATTTAACACGGGCTGCTTGCCAGCGACTCTTGAAGGTCCAAAATCAAGCTAAGATTGATCCAAAAAACCAGATAACGTGCCTTTGGCAGGACTTCAGTAAGAGGGGATCGAGAGCCCGATGTTTGCCCAGCCTTGTGTGCCAAGATCCCTGCTCACTGCTACAGTAAGGGCTGCACGGTTAGATAAGACTGCACAAGCATGTTAGCGGAAGTCACGCAATGCTCTGATTACCTGCTAACAACAAGCTCACAGATCAAGAGGCAGGCCATCCAGGGCCTGTTTCTAATTTTTTTCTTTTTCTTTTTTTTTCTATGTTTATATGTTTCTAGGGCTGCAGAAAGCAAATTCTGACCTTGAATGGCAGAAAAGGGAAGAAAAACACGTTAGAGATACAGCGCGGAAACAGGCCCTCCGCCCAGACCAGGGAACCCTGCACATTAACACTACCCCACCCACACAAGAGACCATTTTACATTTACACCAAGCCAATTAACCTGCACATATTTGGAGTGTTCTCCAGAGATGCTGCCTGACCCACTGAGTTTCTCCAGAGATGCTGCCTGACCCGCTGAGTTTCTCCAGCACTTTGTGTACTTTTTTTGCCAAACCGAAACCTGCTGTTTTAACTTTAGAGATAGACAATAGACAATAGACAATAGACAATAGACAATAGGTGCAGGAGTAGGCCATTCAGCCCTTCGAGCCAGCAACACCATTCAATGTGATCATGGCTGGTCACGTGGGGTGGTAGCGGGGTTGTAGGGGTGAAGGGGCAGCGCTAACATTGGCTTCCCCCTCGATAAAAACATCCAACATGTCTGAACGTTCACGTTTAGTCAATTGTCACGTGCTCCGAGGTACAGTGAAAAGCCTTTACTGCGCGCTAACCAGTCAGCGGAAAGACAACACACGATTACAATCGAGCCATTCAGGGTGCACAGACACATGATAGACAATAGACAATAGGTGCAGGAGTAGGTCATTTAACCCTTCGAGCCAGCACCGCCATTCAATGTGATCATGGCTGATCATCCCCAATCAGTACCCCGTTCCTGCCTTCTCCCCATATGCCCTGACTCCACTAATTTTAAGAGCCCTATCTAGCTCTCTCTTGAAAGTATCCAGAGAACCGGCCTCCACCGCCCTCTGAGGCCGAGAATTCCACAGACTCACAACTCTATGTGAGAAAAAGTGTTTCCTCGTCTCCGTTCTAGATGGCTTTAGTTTAGTTAAGTAGATTACTTGCCTTTACATGCTGAGCGATGACACAATTCACATACAGCCATAAATCTCTAAGTATTTACTCATCTCTGCTGCCCATTATTATCTCAGGTACTAGGTTGACTGAACAAACTTCCAACCATATAAGGCAGGGGCTTTACTCGCCCAGGCTGGGTCAAGGCAACATGCTGGAACTGCAGATGCTGGTTTACATGGAAGATGGACAGAAAAAGCTGCAGTAACTCAGCGGGACAGGTAGCAACTCTGGTACGAAGGAATAGGTGACGTTTCAGGTCGAGACCCTTCTTCAGACTGAAAGTCAGGGGAGAGGGAGCCTAGAAATACAGACGGTGATAAAAAGATATATGACAAATGAATGAAAGATATGCAAACAAGTAATGATGATGAAGGAAACAGGCCGTCGTTAGTTGTGGGCTTAGTGAAAACGAGTCTCGACCCGAAACGTCACCCATCCCTTCTCTCCAGAGATGCTGCCTGAACCGCTGAGTTACTCCAGCGTTTTGTGTCTATCTTCCTTGATTACCTCTACTGATCTACAGACAGAAGTAGTAATGGGCAACTTGATAGAGTAGTAAATGTTGGTTGCGGAGTGAGACCCAAACCATTGCTAGTTCCATTGCCTCCAGAGATGCTGCCTGACCCACTGAGTTATAGACAATAGACGATAGACAATAGACAATAGGTGCAGGAGTAGGCCATTCGGCCCTTCGAGCCAGCACCGCCATTCAAGGTGATCATGGCTGATCATCCCCAATCAGTACCCCGTTCCTGCCATCCCCATATCCCCTGACTCTGCTATTTTTAAGTGCCCTATCTAGCTCTCTTGAGAGCATCCAGAGAACCGGCCTCCACCGCCCTCTGAGGCAGAGAATTCCACAGACTCACCACTCTCTGTGAGAAAAAGTGTTTCCTCATCTACGTTCTAAATGGCTTACTCCTTATTCTTAAACTGTGGCCCCTGGTTCAGGACTCCCCCAACATCGGGAACATGTTTCCTGCCTCTAGCATGTCCAAACCCTTAACAATCTTATATGTCTCAATGACATTCCCTCTCATGCTTCTAAACTCCAGAGTGTACAAGCCCAGCTGCTCCATTCTCTCAGAGTACACTCTTTTTTCTTTTCCGTTGTCTGTTATTGGTTGTACAGAACAATATGTCTACATGTGTAGGAAGAAATTACAGATGCTGGTTCACATCAAAGATAGGCGCAAATGCTGGAGTAACTCAGCGGGAAAACTAGCAGAGACTGAAGAAGGGTCTCAACCCGAAACGTCGCCCATTCCTTCCCTCCAGAGATGCTGCCTGTCCTGCTGAGTTACTCCAGCTTTTTGTGTCTATCTTTAATATATTTTACATATCTGTTGTACTGCTGCAAGTAAAAACGTAATTGTTCCATTTTGATGCATAAGATAATAAAATACTCTTGACTCTTGGGTTTCTGAGTTTCAGATTTTAGTTTAGTTTAGAGATACAGCGCGGAAACAGGCCCTTCAGCCCAACGAGTCGGCACTGGCCGGCGATCCCCGCACATTAACACTATCCCACGGATGATTTGCACTCATACCAAGCCCATTAACCAACAAATCCGTACGTCTTTGTCACAGACAATTGGTGACCAGGGGCCACAGTTTAAGAATAAGGAGTAAGCCATTTAGAACGGAGACAAGGAAACTCTTTTTCTCACAGAAAGTGGTGAGTCTGTGGAATTCTCTACCTCAGAGGGCGGTGGAGGCCGTATTCTCTGGATGCTTTCAAGAGAGAGCTAGATAGGGCTCTTAAAGATAGCGGAGTCAGGGGATATGGGGAGAAGGCAGGAACGGGGTACTGATTGGGGGTGATCAGCCATGATCACATTGAATGGCGGGCGGTGCTGGCTCGAAGGGCCGAATGGCCTCCTCCTGCACCTATTGTCTGTTGTCTTTGGAGTGTGGAAGGAAACCGAAGATCTCGGAGAGAACCCACGCAGGGGTGAACGTACAAACGCCGTACAGACAGCACCCGTAGTCGGGATCGAAGCCGGGTCTTCGGCGCTGTAAGGCAGCAGCCCTAACGCTGCAACACCGTGACCGCACCAAGTACTTCCAGCTCTTTGCATGTGTGTGTGTTTTTTTATTGTAGTCCAGCATCTGCAGTTCCTTGCATCCACATTCTGATTGATCTGTGGTTCAATGAGGCAGATATTTCCGTGCTTCTGTTATAAGGCGACCTTTCACACTGAACGTGGGTGCGCTCTGTACAGAGTCACATGATCTTCGGACGCCCCCACGTACGACTTGTATGTGCATGTCCACGTACAGAACGGCTGGAATATACATACCGCCGTCAGTGAATCAGACTGCGGGAATTCCGGCAACCAGAACTAACCACACTCTATCACAAGTCTAATATTTGCCTAAGCTACCTGCCATAGATAATTATGTTCCAAGCAAAACTCCCCAAAATGATTCATATCAGATATGCACCTCTGCACCTGATGACTCAACCACTCTGCTTACATTCATTCAAAGGTTCTCACTATTGCACATGTAAATGATAGATGGAGTCATAGAGTGCAACGGTGTGGAAACAGGCCCTTCGGCCCGACTTGCCCACACCGGCCGACATGTCCCAGCAACACTATCCGCACCTGCCTGCTTTATGATCAGATACATCAGTTTGATTTAGTTTAGAGATACAGCGTGGAAACAACCCCTTCGGCCCACCGAGTCCGCGCCGACCACTGTGTTAGTGTTTTCTGAGTCATTCGTAACTGTCACTGTATGTCGTGTTGTTACTTGTGGGCGGAGCACCAAGGCAAATTCCTTGTATGTGAATACTTGGTCATTTGACTTACTTACCTGATGTTAAGATGATGTAATCCTGTCCAGCGTAGCCAAGTCACTTCTCGTCGGGACCGCTGTTTATAGCTGACAATTCTCAAATGTTGTTGCAGAGCCAACACGCTGGATGGAGTGCGATTCTGTCAATTCCTACACATGTGGGTGTCTAGTTGTGGAGGAAGGAACTGCAGTCAGACACGAAATGCTGGAGTAACTCAGCGGGACAGGCAGCACCGCCGGATGGAAGGAATAGACAACAGACAATAGACAATAGGTGCAGGAGTAGGCCATTCGGCCCTTCGAGCCTGCACCGCCATTCAATGTGATCACGGCTGATCATCCCCAATCAGTACCCCGTTCCTGCCTTCTCCCCATATCCGCTGACTCCGCTATTTTTAAGAACCCTATCTAGCTCTTTCTTGAAAGCATCCAGAGAAACCTGCCTCCACCGCCCTCTGAGGCAGAGAATTCCACAGACTCACCACTCGTTTCGGGTAGAGACCCTTCTTCAGACCCATTCCTTCTCTCCAGAGACGCTGCCTGTCCCGCTGAGTTACTCCAGCATTTTGTGTCTGTCTTTGGTGCTCAGTTACTGCTCCACAAAATCTACGAACAAACCCAGCACTCCGCATGTGGGCCTGTTGACTGAGTAACCATAGGGGCCACACAAGCTGCACACGACTGTGATTAGAGTGGCAGGATGGGAGGTGGCAATTAGTTCCTTGGGCTGGAGAAACTGCTTGCTCCTGCACCCTACTTCAGCGATTCATTCAGTACAAGCCTTTATTGAATATTGTTTGTTGATTTTGCACAATGACCCTGTTATTAAGTTGCTGGTTGGCTCATACGAAGCGTACATTAACACCAAAATTGATGCCTGCTGTTTGCTCTTCTCCTCTTGCAATGAACATAAATAAAATTAGGAAATGCTATGTTTTTGGCATTTGGTTTCTGGGCATTGGTTTGCCGTCTGACCTCAATAGACAATAGACGACAGGTGCAGGAGTAGGCCATTCGGCCCTTCGAGCCAGCGCCGCCATTCAATGTGATCATGGCTGATCATCCACAATCAGTACCCCGTTCCTGCCTTCTCTCCATACCCCCTGACTCCGCTATTTTCAAGAGCCCCATCTAGCTCTCTCTTGAAAGTAATCAAAGAACCGGCCTCCATCGCCCTCTGATGCAGGGAATTCCACAGACTCACAACTCTCTGTGTGAAGAAGTGTTTCCTCGTCTCCGTCCTAAATGGCTTACCCCTTATTCTCAAAGGGCCGAATGGCCTACTCCTGCACCTATTGTCTTGTTTCTTGGTTTCTTGGTCCTCCAAAATATTCCAAATGGAATTTAAACTGGAGGTGGTGAAGGGAGGGATTAAGCCAGAAAGGGTTATTGGGAAGAAAGAGCTACTTTAAATTTAGTTACATCTGGTTGGGTAACTATAGTAGGGTGGAGATTATTCCATGCTTTAATTGTGCGGGGGAAGAACATATTGCTGTACACATCTGTCTTTGTAGCTGGAATCACAAATTGAATCGAATGCCCTTACATAGAAACATAGAAAATAGGTGCAGGAGTAGGCCATTCGGCCCTTCGAGCCTGCACCGCCATCCAACTCAGTATCCTGTACCTGCCTTCTCTCCATACCCCCTGATCCCTTTAGCCACAAGGGCCACATCTAACTCCCTCTTAAATATAGCCAATGAACTGTGGCCTCAACTACCTTCTGTGGCAGAGAATTCCACAGATTCACCACTCTCTGTGTGAAAAATGTCTATTGTCTATTGTCCAATGCTGGCTCGAAGGGGCCGAATGGCCTAGTCTTGCACCTGTTTTCTATGTTTCTATGTAATAGATTAGGCGTGCGTTATCAGGGCCACACCACGGAATCAAGTGGTATCAGCGAAAGCTGAAGAATGGCAGTGATATTGTTTGCATTTCACGAACGCGGTTGTCAAGTGTAGTGTACTTTATTCATCAACGCTCCTGTGTTCCCTGCCGCTGGAAAACAATGAAAACACACGCAAGGCACAACCCTGCCATACATACTGACCGGTCAATATAACATTTCCATGCGCACTAGCCCCGCCATTGTTTTCAACCCCAGGAAAGCGCACCAAATGAGCCCACACAGTAGGTCAAACAGCATGATCAAAGACTCTCCTGAAGAATGCAGTGAAATATGAAAACACAAAAGAAAGCCAATGTGATTTTTCCATTTTTCTCAACTTCAATTTGTGTCTTAAGACGTCGTGAGGGGAATAGGTCGGGTAGACGCACAGAGTCCCTTGCCCAGAGTAGGGGAAACGAGGGCCAGGTGGGGGGGGGGACATTCAAGATTCACGATTCAAGTGAGTTTATTGTCATGTGTCCCAGATAGGACAATGAAATTCTTGCTTTGCTTCAGCACAACAGAATATAGTCGGCATAAATAAATACAGAACAGATCAGTGTGTCTATATACCATTGAATATATATATACACACACACATAAATAAACAGATAAAGTGCAATAGGCTATTAAATTTCAAAGTTTTTTTTGAGTTGAGTTTAATAGCCTGATGGCTGTGGGGAAGAAGCTGTTCCTGAACCTGGATCTTGCAGATTTCAGGCTCCTTAAACATAGTTTTAAGGTGAAGGAGGAAAAGATTTAATAGGAATCCAAGGGGTAACTTTTTTACACTAAGGGTGGTGGGTGTATGGAACGAGCTGCCAGAGGAGGTAGTTGAGGCTGGGACTATCCCATCGTTTAAGAAACGGTTGGACAGGTATATGGATAGGACAGGTTATGAGGGATATGGACCAAGCGCAGGCAGGTGGGACGAGTGTAGCTGGGACATTGTTGGCCAGTGTGGACAAGTTGGGCCAAAGGGCCTGTTTCCATACTGTGTTACTCTATTCACTATTAAAATATCCATGAGTTAGGTTCATAGGATCAGGGAGCAGAAATAGGCCATTTGGCCCATCGAGTCTACTCCGCCATTCAATCGTGTCTGATCTATCTTTCCCTCTCAACCACATTCTCCTGCCTTCTCCTCATAACCCCTGACACCCGTACTAATCAAGAATCTACCTTTAAAACATCCACTGACTTGGCCTCCGCAGCCGTCTGTGACAAATAATTCCTCTGATTCACCACCCTCTGACTAAAGAAATTCCCCCTCATCTCCTTTCTAAAGGAACGTGCTTTAATTCTGAGACAGACACAAAAAGCTGGAGTAACTCAGCGGGACAGGCAGCATCTCTGGAGAGGCAGAATGGGTGACGTTTCAGGTCGAGACCCTTCTTCAGACTGGTTAGGGATAAGGGGAAATGAGGGATATAGATGGTGATGTGGGGAGATAAAGAACAACGAGTGAAAGATGTGCAAAAAAGTAACGATGATGAAGGAAATGAGCCATTGTTAGCTGTTTGTTGGGTGAAAATGAGAAGCTGGTGCAACTTGGGTGGGGGAGGGGTAGAGAGAGAGGGAATGCCGGGGCTACCTGAAGTGAGAGAAATCTATATTCATACCAAGTTGGACAAGCTTTTCCCTTTAAGAATAGGGAAGATTCAAACAAGAGGACATGACTTCAGAATTAAGGGACAGAAGTTTAGGGGTAATATGAGGGGGAACTTCTTTACGCAGAGAGTGGTAGCGGTGTGGAATGAGCTCCCAGTGGAAGTGGTGGAGGCAGGTTCGTTGGTATCATTTAAAAATAAATTGGATAGGCATATGGATGAGAAGGGAATGGAGGGTTATGGTATGAGTGCAGGCAGGTGGGACTAAGGGGGAAATAATTGTTCGGCACGGACTTGTAGGGCCGAGATGGCCTGTTTCCGTGCTGTAATTGTTATATGGTTATATGTTGCCCAAGCGAAATATGAGATGCGATTCCTTCCAGTACACTGATACACCTCCAGTTGACATTACCACGAACGTGTGGAAGAAAGAACTGCAGATGCTGGTTAATATTGAAGGTAGACACAAAATGCTGGAGTAACTCAGTCGGTGAGGCAGCATCTCTGGAGAGAAGCTATGAAAGAGCCATGAAAGAGTCCTATTTCCTTTAAAGAAAGACATTCTTGCCATCGAGGGAGTACAGAGAAGGTTCACCAGACTGATTCCTGGGGTGGCAGGACTTTCATATGAAGAAAGACTGGATAGACTCGGCTTGTACTCGCTAGAATTTAGAAGATTGAGGGGGGATCTTGTAGAAACTTACAAAATTCTTAAGGGGTTGGACAGGCTAGATGCAGGAAGATTGTTCCCAATGTTGGGGAAGTCCAGGACAAGGGGTCACAGTTTAATGATAAGGGGGAAGTCTTTTTCGGGACCTAGATGAGAAAAACATTTTTCACACAGAGAGTGGTGAATCTGTGGAATTCTCTGCCACAGAAGGTAGTTGAGGCCAGTTCATTGGCTATATTTAAGAGGGAGTTAGATGTGGCCCTTGTGGCTAAAGAGATCAGGGGGTATGAAGAGACGGCAGGGATGGGATACTGAGTTGGATGATCAGCCATGATCATATTGAATGGCGGTGCAGGTTTGAAGGGCCGAATGGCCTACTCCTGCACCTATTGTATATGTTTCTATGTTTATCATTGTTACTTTTTTGCATATCTTTCATTCATGTCTCTCTATATCACCCTCCATATCTCTCGTTTCCCTTTCACCCCGACTCGCAGTCTGACCAAGGGTCTCGACCCGAAACGTCAACTATTCCTTATCTCCAGAGATGCTGCCGGCCTGACCTGCTGATTTACTCCACTATTTTTTAGTTTAGTTTAGAGATACAGCATGGAAACAGGCCCTTCGGCCCACTGAGTCCCTGCCGACTCACATTTCCCGTGCATTGACACTATCCTACACTTTACATTTTACACCAAGCCAATTAAACCTACAAACCTGTACGTCTTTGGGGTGTGGGAGGAAACCGAAGGTCCCGGTGAAAAACCCACGCAGGTCACAGGGAGAACGTACAAACTCCGTAAAGACAGCACCTAACTGGCCGGTGTGGGCAAGTTGGGCCGAAGGGCCTGTTTCCACACTGTATCACTCTATGACTCTGCGTAAGGGAACTGGCGACGCTGAGGAACACTTCCAACCCACCCGCTAAGTTTGAACATCTGTTCTGGCAGATGTTTTGCATCAGAATGCAGGTGGAAGCCAGTGCCAAGGGTAGAGCAGCTAACTTGGTGGCCATTCCCAGGCTCACTGCCTGCCTTGTATATTTTGTCTAGCAAGTGTTGTTGGCAGGGTTGCTTGCAACGTTGTGAATCCACCAGAGTGTTACTGATTCAGTTAGCAACTCCCACACAGCATGGGCTATATAGCGTGCATGCCTCGTCATTCGCTAGTATAAACTCCAGCTTCAGTTCCTGGGTATCAGTGTCATAGAGGCATAGAGTGATACAGTGTGGAAAACAAACCCTTCGGCCCAACTTGTCCACACCGGCAAAACATGTCCCAGCTTCGGCCCAACTTGTCCCAAAACATGTCCCACCTGCCCGCGGCGTTTGGTCCACACCCCTCCAAACCTGTCCCATCCATGTACCTGTCTAACTGTTTCTTAAACGTTGGGATAGTCCCAGCCTCAACTACCTCCTCTAGCAGCTCGTTCCATACACCCACCACCCTTTGTGTGAAAAAATTACCCCTCAGATTCCTATTAAATCTTTTCCACTTCACCTTATACCTCTGGTCCTCGATTCACCTGCTCTGGGCAAGAGACTCTGTGCATCTACCTGATCTATTCCTCTCATGATTTTATACACAGTGCTACAGTGTTATATGGTGAAGTGCATGGTTTAACGGGCAATTTCCTTGCCAAGTGATCCCTTCTCCACCTTGAGCACGACACAAAATGCTGGAGGTACTCAGAGGGCCCGGCAGCATCTGTGGAGGGAAAGGACAGGCGATGTTTCAGAGTGAAGAAGGGTCCCGACCGGAAACGTTGTCCGTCCATTCCCTCCACAGATGCTGCCTGACCTGTTGGAACATGTTACAAAGAAATAGTCTATGTCTCTGATTCCTTCCCTCCACAGATGCTGCCTGCCCCATTGTTACTCCAGCACTTTGTGTCTATCAATAGACAATAGACAATAGACAATAGACAATAGACAACAGGTGCAGGAGTAGGCCATTTGGCCCTTCGAGCCAGCACCGCCATTCAATGTGATCATGGCTGATCAATCTCCAATCAGTACCCCGGTCCTGCCTTCTCCCCATATCCCCTGACTGTGCTATTTTTAAGAGCCCTGTCTAGCTCTCTCTTTCCATAGAAAATTGTCGGAGGTAGACACAACATGCTGGAGTAACTCAGCGGGAACAGGCAGTCTCTCTGGAGAGGAGGAATGGGTGGCATTTCGGGTCGAGACCCTTCTTAAACTAGGAGTCTGAAAACCATGACCACCAGGTTCAAGAACAATTTAGTTTATATTAATTAGTTTAGAGATACAAGGGAAACGAGATGCCAGGTTTTGGAGGTAAAATTAGTTGATGACATGAAAGATGACCGATTGAAGTCAGCTTAATTTAGTTTAGTTTAGTATAGAGATACAGCCCGGAAACAGGCCCATCGGCCCACCGAGTCCGCGCCGACCAGCGATCCCCGCACACTAACACTATCCTACGCACACACCAGGGGCAATTTACATTCACACCAAGCCAATTAACCCTCAAACCTGTACGTCTTTGGGGTGTGGGAGGAAGGTATCGGAGAAAAGCCACGCGGGTCACGGAGGGAGCGTACAAACTCCGTACAGACAGCACCCGAGGTCAGGATTCGTAGCAAAAGGATTTGAGTATAGGAGCAGGGAGGTTCTACTGCAGTTGTACAGGGTCTTGGTGAGACCACACCTGGAGTATTGCGTACAGTTTTGGTCTCCAAATCTGAGGAAAGACATTCTTGCCATAGAGGGAGTACAGAGAAGGTTCACCAGACTGATTCCTGGGATGTCAGGGCTTTCATATGAAGAAAGACTGGATACACTCGGCTTGTACTCGCTAGAATTTAGAAGATTGAGGGGGGATCTTATAGAAACTTACAAAATTCTTAAGGGGTTGGACAGGCTAGATGCAGGAAGATTGTTCCCGATGTTGGGGAAGTCCAGAACAAGGGGTCACAGTTTAAGGATAAAGGGGAAATCTTTTAGGACTGAGCTGAGAAAAGCATTTTTTACACAGAGAGTGGTGAATCTCTGGAACTCTCTGCCGCAGAGGGTAGTCGAGGCCAGTTCATTGGCTATATTTAAGAGGGAGTTAGATGTGGCCCTTGTGGCTAAGGGGATCAGAGGGTATGGAGAGAAGGCAGGTACGGGATACTGAGTTTGGATGATCAGCCATGATCATATTGAATGGCGGTGCAGGCTCGAAGGGCCGAATGGCCTACTCCTGCACCTAATTTCTATGTTTCTATGTTTCTATTATTTAGTTTAGAGATACAAGGAAAACGAGATGCCAGGGTTTGGAGGTAAAATTAGTTGATGACATGAAAGATGACGGATTGAAGTCAGCTTAATTTAGTTTAGTTTAGTATAGAGATACAGCCCGGAAACAGGCCCATCGGCTCACCGTGTCCGCGCCGACCAGCGATCCCCGCACACTAACACTATCCTACGCACACACCAGGGGCAATTTACATTCACACCAAGCCAATTAACCCTCAAACCTGTACGTCTTTGGGGTGTGGGAGGAAGGTATCGGAGAAACGCCACGCGGGTCACGGGGAGAGCGTACAAACTCCGTACAGACAGCACCCGAGGCCAGGATCGGTCAGGATAGAGTTGTGAGGCAGCATCTCTACCGCTGCTCCACCGGGCGCCTAACACACACACACGACAGCACTTGAAGCACTTGAAGTGCGCAGAGGTTTAATAAATAAAAGTCCTAAGTAATGCTGATTAATGGCTGGGAAAAATAAAAAAATAAACCAGTCCTGAAGCAGGCAAATCATTCCAGAAAATGACGGGGAAAAAAACAACTGCATGTGTTATTGGACAACACCTCCGGGGCCAGAGTGTTCTCAGAGCCAGGGCTTCTCAAAGCCTCCCCTCCCTGTCCCTGAAGATTTAATTGTCTAATTCATCAGACACCTCCAGCACAGAGGTCCCACCACAATGGAATGGTTAGTACAAGCTGCCAAAGCGAAATTAAAAGCACATTGGCAAGTAACATGGAAGCAATCCACCCGGTATATTGTCGTGTCCATTGTGATTTTTTAATTCTGAGTAATCTGAGCCCTAAGTGTTGTCTTACCCCCTGTTTTTGGAGCTCTGTCAACTCCTCTGGCCTGCCACGCTGAAGTGCTGGCGACTGTAACTTCGTTAGTGCTGCGTTTGGCTTTAACTTTGTCTGCCACCCAACCGTTTACATTTCTCCTGGACGAGACTGGATAGGCCAGACGGTCTCGGCTAACGAGCTGGCGAGCTTGAAAGGGAAATAAAAAAATGTTTAACCTCGATTTCCTTTCTTACATATTTCTCCCGTATTGCCGGAGGTAAAGGGGGTGGCCATTCGTGTCAGCATTTGTAGTGGACAAAATGGATGAAACGTCGTTGTTAAGGGTTTGGACACGCTAGAGGCAGGAAACATGTTCCCGATGTTGGGGGAGTCCAGAACCAGGGGCCACACAGTTTGAGGATACGGGGTAAGCCATTTAGAACGGAGACGAGGAAACACTTTTTCACACAGGGAGTTGCGAGTCTGCGGAGTTCTCTGCCTCAGAGGGCGGTGGAGGCCGGTTCTCTGGATACTTTCAAGAGAGGGCTAGATAGGGCTCTTAAAAATAGCGGAGTCAGGCGATATGGGGAGAAGGCAGGAAAGGGGTACTGATTGGAGATGATCAGCCGTGATCACATTGAATGGCGGTGCTAGCTCGAAGGACCTATTGTCTATTGTCTATTGACTATTGACTATTGTTCCCCTTGCTCCTAAGTTCCCAGAATTGTTCACAATAAGGAATAAATAATCTTATATAATCAAATAATGAACCCAAGATATTTGGGTCTCGACCCGAAACGTCACCTATTCCTTCGCTCCATAGATGCTGTCTCACCCGCTGAGTTTCTCCAGTATTTTTGCCCTATCCAGCTCTCTCTTGAAAGCATCAAGAGAACCTGCCTCCACCGCCCTCTGAGGCAGAGAATTCCACAGGCTCACCACTCTCTGTGAGAAAAAGTGTTTCCTCGTCTCCGTTCTAAATGGCTTACTCCTTATTCTTAAACTGTGGCCCCTGGTTCTGGACTCCCCCAACATCGGGAACATGTTTCCTGCCTCTAGCGTGTCCAAGCCTTTAACAATCTTATATGTTTCAATGAGATATCCTCTCATCCTGCATTCACTCGATCTATTCCTCTCCTGATTTTGTACACTCCCTGAGATCACCCCTGGCAAAAAGCTGGAGCAGCTCAGCGGGTCAGGCAGCAAATCTGGAGTAAGGGAATAGGGTAACGTTTTCGAGTCGAGACCCTTCTTCAGACACTAAACAAAATAAGAGCATGAGAGGCATTGGCAGTCAGCTCTATTTTGTTCTTGACCTACTTCCCCGCGTATCCTTTTCTTTCAGTTATTTACCCAATTCCCTTTCGAAAGCTGACACTGAATCTGTTTCCAGCGCCCTTTCAGACTCTGCTTTCTGATCATAACAATTCTCTGGCTCCTGGGCCAAATGTATTAAATCCGTGTCCTCTGGTTACCGATCTTCTGCCAGGGGAAACAGTTCCCCTTCAGCGCAGCGGTAGAGTTGCTGCCTCACAGCGCCGGAGACCCGGGTTCGATCCTGACCACGGGTGCTTGTCTGTACGGAGTTTGTACGCCCTCCCCGTGACCTGCGTGGGTTTTCTCCGGGTGCTCCGGCTTCCTCCCGCACTCCAAAGACGTACAGGTTTATAGTCTAAATTGTCCCCGGTGTGTGTGTAAGATAGTTGAGTTCAGTTTAGAGATACAGCGCGGAAACAGGCCCTTCGGCCCACCGAGTCCACGCCGACCAGCGATCCCCGCACACTAACACTGACCTGCACTCTAGGGACAATTCACAATTACACCAAACCAATTAGCAAACAAACCTGTACCCCTTTGGAGTGTGGGGAGGCAACCGGAGACCTCGGAGAAAACCCACACAGGTCACGGGGAGAACGTGCAAACTCCATACAGACAGCATAGTCAGGATCGAACCCGGGTCTCTGGCGCTGTAAGGCAGCAACTCTACCGCTGCGCCCATTGTTAGTGTTATGCCCCTGTCCCACTTAGGAAACCTGAACGGAAACCTCTGGAGACTTTGCGCCCCACCCAAGGTTTCCGTGCAGTTCCCGGAGGTTTTTTGTCAGTCTCCCTACCTGCTTCCACTACCTGCAACCTCCGACAACCACCTGCAACCTCCGGGAACTGCGCGGAAACCTTGGGTGGGGCGCAAAGTCTCCAGAGGTTTCCGTTCAGGTTTCCTAAGTGGGACAGGGGGCATTAGTGTACGGGGATCGCTGGTCAGTGCCGACTCGGTGGGGGCTGAATCCTGTTTCTGCGCTGTATCTCGAAACTAAACTAAACTAAACTAAACTAAACTAAACTAAACTAAACTAAACCAAATCTCCCCATAATTTAACGGAATTGCTGGACATATCCTCCAGTCTCCTGGGCCAGTGAGATGCTGCCCTGACCTGGACATGGCTCCCGGAATAGAAATTTTTTTCTCTCTACATTTTATCAGTCAGCAATCTATTTTCTTTTAGCTGTGCAGGCTCGGAGGTTTGACCCTTTGGGGGAAGTGGCTTGGCCTCCATGGGGCTGGCAAATCCCTGGAATTAGAGTCGTGGAGACATACAGCATGGAAATAGACCCTTCGGCCCATCTAGCACAGAACTCTTTATCCATGAGGATTGCGAGACGCTAGGACATTATTTAACATGAAGGTACTGCAGATACATATTTCAAATCATGTCTGAAGAAGGGTCTCGACCCGAAGCGTCACCCATTCTTCTCTCCAGAGACGCTGCCTGTCCCGCTGAGTTACTCCAGCATTTTGTGTCTACCTTCGATTTGAACCAGCATCTGCAGTTCCTTCTGATACATATTTGAAGGACTGGGAAGCAAATGAGGATGTTACCACTGAAATGTCTAATCCAGGGGTTCCCAACCTTTTTCGTCCAGTTTACCCCTGGCAACTTTAATAGCACATAAGGAGATTGAGAGGGGATCTTATAGAAACTTACAAAATTCTTAAGGGGTTGGACAGGCTAGATGCAGGAAGATTGTTCCCGATGTTAGGGAAGTCCAGGACAAGGGGTCACAGCTTAAGGATAAGGGGGAAATCGTTTTAAAACCGAGATGAGAAGAACTTTTTTCACACAGAGAGTGGTGAATCTCTGGAACTCTCTGCCACAGAGGGTAGTTGAGGCCAGTTCATTGGCTATATTTAAGAGGGAGTTAGATGTGGCCCTTGTGGCTAAGGGGATCAGGGGGTATGGAGAGAAGGCAGGTACGGGATACTGAGTTGGATGATCAGCCATGATCATATTGAATGGCGGTGCAGGCTCGAAGGGCCGAATGGCCTACTCCTGCACCTAATTTCTATGTTTCTATGTTTCTATAACAATGTTATTTCACTCATTCATGAACAACTAATGATGAACAGATATACCAGAACCAAACACAGTCAGTCAATGAGAAAAAATACGTACAAATCCAGAATCAACAAATTTACCCCCAGGGTAGAGGAAATGTACCCCCCAGGGGGTGAATTTACCCCAGGTTTGGAACCCTTGGTCTAATCCGTTGCTATATAAATGGAAGCACGGTGGCGCAGCGGTAGAGTTGGTGTCTTACAGCGCCAGAGACCCGGGTTCGATCCTGACCTCAGTCAGTGTGGAGTTTGTACGTTCTCCCTGTGATCGCATCGTTTTTCTCCGGGTGCTCCGGTTTACTCCCACATCCCAAAGGCGTGCGTGTTGGTGGGTTCAGCGCATAGCTATACCCTATTTTATTTGGCATTCCCACCCTGGGAGAAAGGTTGTGACTGTCTACCCCATCAAAGCCTCTCATCAGTTTATAAGCTTCTATCAGTAAAATTTAGTTAAGTTTAGTTTAGAGACACAGCGCGGAAACAGGCCCTTCGGCCCACCGAGTCCGCGCCGACCAGCGATCGATCCCCTGCACACTAACACTGTCCTACACACACACTGGGAACAATTTGATATCTATACCAAGCCAATTAACCTACAAACCTGCACGGCATTGGAGTGCGAGAGGAAACTGAAGATCTTGGCGATAACCCACGCAGGTCACGGGGAGAGCGTGCAAACTCAGTACAGACAGCGCCCGTAGTCGGGATCACCGGTTCCTCGCTCCCCTCCATTGAGTCTGTCCAAAGCAAGCGTTGTCTGCGGAGGGCGCTCAGCATCGCCAAGGACTGCTCTCACCCCAGCCACAGACTGTTTACCCTCCTACCATCCGGGAGATGCTACAGGTCTCTCCGTTGCCGGACCAGCAGGTCGAGGAACAGCTTCTTCCCTGCGGTTGTAACATTACTCAACACTGTACCTCGGTGACTGCCAATCACCCCCCCCCCCCCGGACACTCCTCCCACCAGGAAAAAAAAAAATACTATGACTGTTTGCACGTAAATAGATTTATTTATTGCTCGTATTTATGTCGCTCTTCCAGGGAGCTGCTAACTGCATTTCGTTATATCTGTACTGTACACTGCACAATGACAATTAAAGTTGAATCTGAATCTGAACCAGATAAGGGGGAAATCCTTTAAAACCGAGATGAGAAAAACTTTTTTCACACAGAGAGTGGTGAATCTCTGGAACTCTCTGCCACAGAGTGTAGTTGAGGCCAGTTCATTGGCTATATTTAAGAGGGAGTTAGATGTGGCCCTTGTGGCTAAGGGGATCAGGGGGTATGGAGAGAAGGCAGGTACGGGATACTGAGTTGGATGATCAGCCATGATCATATTGAATGGCGGTGCAGGCTCGAAGGGCCGAATGGCCTACTCCTGCACCTAATATCTATGTTTCTATGTTTCTATGAACCAGGGTCTCTGGCGCTGTGAGGCAGCAGCTCTATCGCTGATAAGACTTTTACTATGGAATATAAGCGGAGAGTGCGGAGAATTGAAGAGTTAAATAAGGGCAGCAGTGTCTGTCACTGCACATGGAGGGTTTAGCAAGTAGCTCGAGAAACAAAGCTGAAAGCACAGACCCTGCCCTGCCTGCGTAAGGCAAGTGCCAATTATACTGGTGAAGCAGGGCTCTTCATAACTTAAAGCAGTGATGAATTCACCCATTCAGCACTTGAACGGCAGAAGATTAAAGGATACATTTGGGATAATTTCCTTCACTGCTTGGGGATGTGCTTGAATACTCTCTGGGTCTCTAAGCGGCTATTATTTTAAGGTTGTTTGCTCGGTTGCCATGGTGACATAAAGGGGTGTTTTAGTTTAGTTGAGCTTTGCGATACAACGCGGAAAAAGGCCATTCGGCCCACCGAAGGTAGAGAAAAGTGCTGGAGAAACTCAGTGGGTGCAGCAGCATCTATGGAGCGAAGGAAATAGGCAACGTTTCGGGCCGAAACCCTTCTTCAGGCCTTCGGCCCACTGAGTCTGCGCTGACCATCAAACACCCGTTCACACTGGCTCGATGTTATCCCTCATTATCATCCACTCCGAGTTTGGTTCAGTTTAGTTTATTGTCACGTGTACAGTGAAAAGCTTTTAGAAACATAGAAACATAGAAAATAGGTGCAGGAGTAGGCCATTCGGCCCTTCGAGCCTGCACCGCCATTCGATATGATCATGGCTGATCATCCAACTCAGTATCCTGTACCTGCCTTCTCTCCGTACCCCCTGATCCCTTTAGCCACAAGGGCCACATCTAACTCCCTCGTAAATATAGCCAATGAACTGTGGCCTCAACTACCTTCTGTGGCAGCGAGTTCCAGAGATTCACCACTGTGTGTGAAAAATGTTTTTCTCATCTCGGTCCTAAAAGATTTCCCCTTTATCCTTAAACTGTGACCCCCTTGTTCTGGACTTCCCCAACATCGGGAACAATCTTCCTGCATCTAGCCTGTCCAACCCTTTTGTTGCGTGCTAACCAGTCAGCGGAAAGAGAGTACAGGATTGCCGTCGAGTCATGCTCAGTGGTACCCATGCGTGGTTAGGGAAGAACATTTTACACACCAGGAACATTTTACAGAGGGCCAATTAACCCAGAAACCCGCACGGCTTTGGGACGTGGGATGAAACTGGAGCAGCCTGAGAAAACCCATGCGGTCGTGGGGAGAACGTGCAAACTCCACACAGACAGCACACTCAGATGTCAGGATCAAACCCGGGTCTTTGGTGCTGAGAGGCAGTAGTTCTTCCGCTGTGCCGTACTTTCAGCATTGACCTCTTTATGCCCTTTATTGTGGAGTCGGAAGTATAATAACTCATTAACAATATCCAGAATGGCTAAAGATAGAGGCAAAAAGCTGGAGTAACTCAGCGGGACTGGCAGCATCTGTGGAGAGAAGGAATGGGTGACGTTTCGGGTCGAGACCTTTCTTCAGACTGAAGAAGGGTCTGGTCCCGAAACATCACCCATTCCTTCTCTCCTGAGATGCTGCCAGTCCCGCTGAGTTACTCCAGCTTTTTGTGTCTACCTTTGCTTCAAAGCCAGCATCTGCAGTTCCTTCCTGCACACACTGTTGGCTGTGGGCCGGGTGAAAACTAGTTTCAGACAATGAGACTGAACAAGACGACTTTGAAGCTGGGACAACAACTTAGGCGGGGGACGGACGGAGAGAGAGGGGGTGCAACGGTTACTTGAAATTAGAGAAATCTATATTCACATTCATATTGAAGAATAATACATTTTTAATCAGCTTAAAAAATCTAATTGAAGACTCAGTATCAAAGAGGATTCATTAGGATTCACTGGGGCACTGAATGACCAGTTGGAAGAGACAGAATGTGTATCATATTTCTAGTGACTGTTATGATTGTCTATTTTTAGTGATGTTTGACAAGATTTTACCATAGATGGCTGCTGCTGTGCTGGGTCAGAGCTTGGATCCTGTATATGATGATTTCTATGTTACATATGTAGCTTAAACATTTCATTTCTGGAGCATTTCTAATAAAACTGCTTTAGGCACTTTGGCCTTCATTGGTATTGAGTATCCTGATTAAATTTTATCTTTGTAAGCCTCATTGTCAACTTCCTCTAGCTAACAAACGTCTATTCTACATTTCCCTTGACTTCATCCCCTTTGATCTCTCGTTTTCACACCCTATCTTTCCATATCTCGATGTCTCCCGTTTTCCCTGACTCTCAGTCTGAAGACGGGTCTGGGCCGGAAACGTCACGCATTCTTTCTCTCCAGAGATGCTGCCTGTCCCGCAGAGTTACTCCAGCATTTTATGTGTGGGACTTGTGAAGGGGCTCTGGAGGAATGGTCCTTGTCAAGGTTTATCCCGAACAGCCCCATAACGGACGGCGGCCATGCGGCGCAGCGGGTGGAGCTGCTGCCTCACGGTGCAAGAGACACGGCCTTACCTTCTTCATCTTGCGAATGAAACTGAAACCAAAGGAATAGTTAGATCTCAAACCGGGTGTTGAGCAGCCAGGTTGTTAACATTGTCAAGGGTTTGGATACACTAGAGGCAGGAAACATGTTCCCGATGTTGGGGGAGTCCAGAACCAGGGGCCACACAGTTTAAGAATAAGGAGTTAGCCATTTAAAACGGGGACGAGGAAACACTTTTTCTCGCAGAGAGTTGTGAGTCTGTGGAATTCTCTGCCTCAGAGGGCGGTGGAGGCTGGTTCTCTGGATACTTTCAAGAGAGAGCTTGATAGGGCTCTTAAAAAATAGTGGAGTCAAGGGATATGGGGAGAAGGAAGGAACGGGGTACTGATTGGGGATGATCAGCCATGATCACAGTGAATGGCGGTGCTGGCTCGAAGGGCAGAATGGCCTACTCCTGCACCTATTGTCTATTGTTTGTTGTCTCGGTTGGCGTCAATGTCTGCCAGGCCCTGAGCTCCATTTGGTGGGTGGTAGAGGGGGTACCCGGAGATGGCATGGTTGGCTGTCTGCTGTTCTGCTCCGTATTCACAGACTGGGCTCTGGCGGAGCCTTCCCAATGGGAAACCACCGGCCTTCCCAATGGAATGCCACTGGCCTTCCCAATGGGAAAGCACGCCTTGGTGTAATGGAAAACTGTTCGATGCCGGAAGAACTATAGGTCCACTGAGTTTCGGGTAACTGATGGTCCGGAAACTCCCTTAATCCGGACAAAATTACGAGAGCATTGTGTGTGGCATAAGCTCACTCAGGACGTCTGCCCATCCTGTAAACGTTAATTGGATACTTTTTTGTTGATTGTAAGAAAGTAAGTAAGTTTATTGGCCAAGTATTCACATACAAGGAATTTACCTTGGTGCTCCGCCCACAAATAACAACATGACATACAGTGACAGTAACAGTGTTAATTCCTCATTTAAGTTTCTAGCAGTCCATGGCGCTGTAGAGACATGCATGGGATATAATTAGTGGGTTTGAGGGGTATTGTTGAGGTGTTATTATGTGAGGCTGGGGTAAAGTGGATGTGGAGAGGATGTTTCCACTAGTGGGAGAGTCTAGGACCAGAGGTCACAGCCTCAGAATTAAAGGACGTTTCTTCAGGAAGGAAATTAGGATAAATCTCTTTACATAGACACAAAACGCTGGAGTAACTCAACGGGACAGGCAGCATCTTCAGACAGAAGGAATGGGTGACGTTTCGGGTCGAGACCCTTCTGAATTTCTTTAGTCAGAAACATAGAACCATAAAAACATAGAAATTAGGTGCAGGAGTAGGCCATTCGGCCCTTCGAGCCTGCACCGCCATTCAATGTGATCATGGCTGATCATCCAACTCAATATACCCTGTACCTGCCTTCTCTCCATACCCCCATGATCTCTTTAACCACAAGGGCCACCTCTAACTCCCTCTTTAATATAGCCAATGAACTGTGTCCTCAACTACCTTCTGTGGCAGAGAATTCCACAGATTCACCACTCTCTGTGTGAAAAATGTTTTTCTCATCTCGGTCCTAAAAGATTTCCCCCTTTATCCTTAAACTGTGACCCCTTGTTCTGGACTTCCCCAACATCGGGAACAATCTTCCTGCATCTAGCCTGTCCAACCCCTTAAGAATTTTGTACGTTTTTTGTAAGTTTCTATAAGGTGTTGAATAGGTGGAACAGCAACTCTACCGCCATGCCACAGTGGGTGGCTACCTTCTGTAAATTGTTCCTGGCAGGGGGGGTAACACTAGGGTGAAGGGGTGAGCGTTGATCGGCGTGGACTCGGTGGGCCGTAGGGCCTATTTCCACGCTGTATCTCTAAAACGAAACACTAAAAACTCGTGTATGGGTGGTTGCTGGTCAGTGTAGAACTGGTGGGTCGAAGGGACTGTATCTCCAAAACTAAAGCCAGTGTACGGGTGGGGGGGGGGGGGGGGGGGGGGAGGAGGGGGGGGGGTGTGATCGCCGGTCGGCATGAACTTGGCGGACGCTGTATCTCTAAATTAAACATAGCAAAATAGAAAATAGGTGCAGGAGGAGGCCATTCGGCCCTTCGAGCCAGCGGTGTTTAAGTAGGAACTGCAGATGCCGGAAAATCGACAAACGTTGCTTATTTCCTTCGCTCCATAGATGCTGCTGCACTCGCTGAGTTTCTCCAGCACTTTTGTCTATCTAAAATCAGTCCCCCCATTCCTACTTCCCCCCCCCCCCCCCATCATCTCCCTTATTCCGTTAGCCCTCAGAGCTAAATCCGACTCCCTCTTGAAAACATCCAGTGAATTGGCCTCCACTGCCTTCACGAACGGCATCTGCAGTTCCTCCCTGTGTCTACATGATCCGAATCAACTCTGCACGTGAGCTCTCCGTTACTCCTTGGGTTTTCTCCACCTCGGTGACCATGATTGAGTTTAGATTCAGATTCAGATTCAGATTCAATTTTAATTGTCATTGTCAGTGTACAGTACAGAGACAACGAAATGCATTTAGCATCTCCCTGGAAGAGCGAAGGGGGTCGGAGTTTAATTCCAAACATGCTAAACGCTTGACGCAAAAGGCGTTCACCAGTGACAGTTGTATGCGGCGCTATTAAATTGCACAGTCTTTTCTCACCGGCCCTTTCTGCCCAGACACAGCATCAGCAGAAGCTCAGATGTGGAGCGGTTCTGTTAGCACAGACTCAATGTGGGAATTAACTGCAGGCTACTGTGGTTACAAAGGCTTACACTGTGCAGTTTGCTGGGACCAACTGAGCAGATGACTGGACAGTACAGAGCTGTCTCAGAGAGGAGGGATGGTTCTGTCTCTCAGTTTGTGTCACATTGTTGCCCCAAGTACAAGGGCCGACAAAGGCAAAGGGGCCAACTCCACAAGAATTCACAGTCATCTAATTCATTGCTTTTTTTCTTTTTTTATAAAAAGCCACACGCGCCCTTTGTGAGCGCAGAGGGTGCGCATGAAGAGTTTTGTGTCAAGGCAGCTCAGATGGGCCTGACGTCTGTCTCTCCTGGGTCAGGGGGAGAGAGACAGCTGCTAGACTGTGGAGGCGGTGCAGTGGGAAGGTGCGGGCCGTTTTGGCCACAGGACATCCATTGAGGAGTCGTCCGCACCCCCTGCCCATCCAGTGCAAGGCATATGGTCGCAACCCCCCACACCCAACACACTCCCTCCCACCCTCATGCGGTCCCACACACACAAATACCTCCTCCGCCCCCCCCGAGGCATCTTGCGTCCATTCTCCCAGCAGCTGTGACCAAAGAGCCCCCCTCCCCTCCCCTCCCCAGCTCGGAATGACTCCACCAATATCAGCACAGACTACGGGAATTCTGTTGTGCAGGATGGAACTGCAGGTGCTGGTTTAAACCAGAGATAGACACAAAATGCTGGAGTAACTCAGCGGGACAGGCAGCATCTCTGGAGAGAAGGAATGGGTGACGTTTCGGGTCGAGACCCTTCTTAATTCTGTTGTCGAGAACCTAGAGTCGCACAGGCCATTCGGCCCAACTTGCCCACACCAGCCAACATGCCCCCCCCCCCCCCCCCCCCCCCAATACGCTAATCCCACCTGCCAGCGAAGGGTTTCGGCCCGAAACGTCGCCTATTCCCTTCGCTCCATAGATGCTGCTGCACCCGCTGAGTTTCTCCAGCATTTTTGTGCACCTTCCCTCTAAACTCTCTTCTTTAATCCCTCTTCTTTAGTCAGAGGGTGGTGAATCTGTGGAATTCTTTGCCACGGAAGGCTGTGGAGGCCAAGTCAGTGGATATTTTTAAGGCAGAGATAGATAGATTTTTAGGTACACAAAAAAGCTGGAGAAACTCAGCGGGTGCAGCAGCATCTATGGAGCGAAGGAAATAGGCAACGTTTTGGGCCAAAACCCTTCTTCAGACGTTTCCGAAACGTTGCCCATTTCCTTCGCTCCATAGATGCTGCTGCACCCGCTGAGTTTCTCCAGCTTTTTTGTGTACCTTCGATTTTCCAGCTGCAGTTCCTTCTTAAATAGATAGATTCTTAATTAGTACGGGTGTCAGGGGTTATGGGGAGAAGGCAGGAGAATGGGGTTAGGAGGGAGAGGTAGATCAGAGTTGGTGGGCCGAATGGCCTAATTCTACTCCTATCTCTTATGACCTTACGATATTGGCTCAATATCGCTTTAAACCGTTCCTTGTTCCTACATCACTTTGTGCTTTGGATAAAATGTGACATTATTTGAATTTCAGGTGCAAATTATTGAAGAGACAAAAAACAAGTAAAGGATTTAAGGGCATGTGCGGAGATAATAAATATTGTGGGACACTGGCTTGGGCAGGTCACTGCCCATTACCTCACTAAACTAAAGAGAAAAAATTCAATCAAATGCATCAGTATTTGCGGGATAGTTCAGGCTCTAAGGACTTCAATATCATACTAATAACATGAAGTGTCGCTGCAACAAGTCCCTATTCTTGATCAAGTTGCAGTAACAACTCGCAGGTCACAGGATTATTCTGCAATGGTTATTGGGATGACTGTGAGCGATTGCACCTAAAGCAGCCATCTTCTTCACTCTTTCTCTGGGCCAGCACGGCGGCGCAGCGGTAGAGTCGCTGCCTCACAGCGCCAGAGACCCGGGTTCCATCCTGACGACGGGTGCTGTCTGTACGCAGTTTGTGCGTTCTCCCCCGCCCGCGACCTGCGTGGGTTTTCTCCGGATGCTCCGGTTTCCTCCCACAAACCTTAAAAATAAATTGGATAGTTATATGGACGGGAAAGGTATGGAGGGTTATGGTCTGAACGCAGCTGTATGGGACTAGGGGAGAATACGTGTTCGGCACGGACTAGAAGGGTCGAGATGGCCTGTTTCCGTGCTGTAATTGTTATATGGTTATATGGTAGGTTAATTGGCTTCGGGAAAATTGTAAATTGCTCTTAGTGTTAGTGTATGGGGTGATCGCTGGTCGGCACGGACTCGGTGGGCTGAAGGGCCTGTTTCCAGACTGTATCTCTCTAGTCTAAAGTCTACAGTAAAGCAGCCTAGACTCCATTTCCAAACACCTAAAGCCATTGGATGCAAATTTCCAACACCAATCATTTCCAAATTGTTGATCGCTTGCAATCTTATTCCCAGTGATTTCAGGAGTAAGGGTTGGTTCTTCAATTGGAAGACTTCCAATCCAAGGCTTTCCGGGAATGAAAGTGAGTGCCACCTCCATTCTTAATCATGGAGTCATATTGAGTGATACAGTGTGCAAACAGGCCCTTCCGCCCAACTTGCCCCATCTACACTAGTCCCACCTGCCTGCGTTTGGCCCATATCCCTCCAAACCTGTCCTGTCCATGTACCTGTCTAACAGTTTCTTCAGTGTTGGGATAGTCCCAGCCTCAACTACCTCCTCAGGCAGCTTGTTCCATACACCCACCACCCTTTGTGTGAAAAAGTTGCCCCTCAGATTCCTATTAAATCTTTTCCGCTTCACATGGAACCTTTGTCCTCTGGTCCTCCATTCACTTACTCTGGGCAAGAGTTTGTGTGCATCTCTGGTCTTTGCCCAACCATCTCCTCATCAACTCTTCCTCCCCCTCACCCGTATCCACCTATCACTAGCGAGGCCTGAACTGTCCCCCCCCCCCCCACTCTACCAGCTGTCTCAACCCCCCACACCCACCCCCCCACCCCACCCCTCTCCACCCCAATCAGTCTGAAGAAAACTCCTCACCCTAAATATCTTCAGTGTAAATTAGCATCAGCCGCTCCTTCCTATATATTAGAAACATAGAACCAGAGAAATTAGGTGCAGGAGTAGGCCATTCGGCCCTTCGAGCCTGCACCGCCATTCAATATGATCATGGCTGATCATCCAACTCAGTATCCCGTACCTGCCTTCTCTCCATACCCCCTGACCCCCTTAGCCACAAGGGCCACATCTAACTCCCTCTTAAATATATTGTAGCACACCAGTTCCAGAGGCAAAGTCCAATGTCCGCAATGGGGTAGAGGTGAATTGGACATAGAAACATAGAAAATAGGTGCAGGAGGAGGCCATTCGGCCCTTCCACCCAGCACCGCCATTCATTGTGATCATGGCTGATCGTCCCCTATCAATAACCCGTGACTGTCTTCTCCCCATATCCCTTGTTTTCACTCGCCCCTAGACCTCTATCTAACTCTCTCTTAAATCCATCCAGTGACTTGGCCTCCACGGCCCTCTGTGGCAGGGTATTTCACAAATTCACAACTCTAGTACCCGAGCTTAGGGGAGGGCCGTTCAGAAGCCCGATAACAGAGGGGAAAGAAGCTGTTCCTGAGTCTGGTGGTGCGCGCTTTCAAGCTTCTGTACCTTCTGCCGGACGGGAGCGGGGAGAAGAAGGAGTGACCGGGGTGGAACAAGACTGATTATGTTGGCTGCTTTTCTGAGGCAGTGTGAAATGTACATGGAGTCTGGTCCATGTGTTCAGAGACCAAGCATTCCTGAGTCTGGTGGTGCGCGATTGCAAGCTTTTTTGACTATGTTGAAATAATTGATTTGGTTAAGTACTCTGAATGGGCACCTCTTGTGCTAATGTGAGAGTATGTTTTCATATGCTTTAACATAGAAAGCATTTTATTGTGATGCACCTCAGCTTGGTTTGGGAACAGCTCCATCCAAGACCGCGAGAAATTGCAGCGAATTGTGGACGCGGCCAAGAACCGTCGCACAAACCAGCCTCCGTTCCATTGACTCCATTCACACCTCACGCTGCCTCGGCAAGGCCAGCAGCATAATCAAGGACCAGTCGCACCCGGGCCACTCCCTCTTCTCCCCTCTCCCATCGGGCAAGAGGTACAGAAGTGTGAAAACGCACACCTCCAGATTCAGGGACAGTTTCTTCCCAGCTGTTATCAGGCAACTGAACCATCCTACCACAACCAGAGAGCAGTGCTGAACTACTATCTACCTCATTGGTGACCCTCCGACTATCCTTGATCGGACTTTGCTGACTTTGCCTTGCACTAAACATTAGTCCCTTGTCATGTGTCTGTACACTGTAAATGGCTCGATTGTAATCATGCGTTGTCTTTCCGCTGACTGGTTAGCACGCAACAAAAGCTTTTCACTGTACCTCGGTACACGTGACAGTAAGCGAAGCTGCCGTAGAGATTACAAACTGGCTGTTAATTGAGTCTCGAACCTGAAACAGGATCCGATGCTAAAAATAGACTGCCGCGCAGCTTTATATGGATTGGAGCAGTTCACAAACTTGGATACGAGTCATGCATGTCGACAGAGAGTGTTAGCGGATCAGTCTAAGGAGCTTTTGACTGTCAACACACACAGGCTTGTTCACATGTAACCGACTATACTTTGGCGTTTTGGCCGCACCTCCTATCCTTCAGAGAACCGTGTCGGGAGACCTTGCCGGGCTCGCCAGAGGCCATTTTTGGAGACCTATTGTATTTGAGTTTGGTCTGATTATATCTATGTATAATATGGAAAAGAACTGCAGATGCTGGTTTAAATCGAAGGTAGACACAAGATGCTGGAGTAACTCAGCGGGACAGGCAGCATCTCTGGAGAGAAAGAATGGGTGGCTTTTCAGACTGAAGAAGGGTCTCGACTCTTAAAGATAGTGGAGATATGGGGAGAGGGCAGGAACGGGGTACTGATTGGGGATGATCAGCCATGATCACATTGAATGGCGGTGCTGGCTCGAAGGGCTGAATGGCCTATTCCTGCACCTGTTGTCTATTGTCCCGAAACATCGCCCATTCCTTCTTTCCACAGATGCTGCCTGTCCCGCTGAGTTACTCCAGCGTTTTGTGTCTATCTATATATCGTATTATGGGTTTTGATTGAATGGCATGCAAAACAAAGCTTTTCACTGTACTTCGGTAAACGTGGCAAAAATAAACCTAAGAATGGGCGTCACGGTGGCGCAGCGGTAGAGTTGCTGTCTTACGGTGCTTACAGCGCCAGAGACCCGGGTTCGATCCCGACTAGGGGTGCTGTCTGTACGGGGTTTGTACTTTCTCCCCGTGACCTGCATGGTTTATCTCCGAGATCTTCAATTTCCTCCCACACTCCAAAGACGTAAAGTTTTGTAGGTTAATTGGCTTGGTGTAAATCTAAAACTGTCCCTAGTGTGTGTAGGATAGTGTTGATGTGCGGTGATCGCTGGTCGGTAAGGACTCGGTGGGCCGAAGGGCCTGTTTCCACGCTGTATCTCTAAACTGAACTAACTGAAGGCTGTGGAGGCCATGTCAATGGATATTTTTAAGGCAGAGATAGATAGATTCTTGGGTGTCAAGGGTTATGAGGAGAGGGCAGGAGAGTGGTGTTAGGAGGGAGAGATAGATCAGCCATTATTGAATGGAGGTGTAGACTTGATGGGCTGAATGGCCTAATGCTACTCCTATGACTTTTGAGCATGATTGGGCAATATCCTGGTTAGAGCACAAGATAGACACAAGGTGCAGGAGTAACTCAGCGGGTCAGGCACATAGAACCATAGAAACATGGAAACATAGAAAACTAGGTGCAGGAGTAGGCCATTCGGCCCTTCGAGCCAGCACCGCCATTCAATATGATCATGGCTGATCATCTAAAATCTGTACCCCGTTCCTGCCGTCTCCCCATATCCCTTTAAGAGCCCTATCTAGCTCTCTCTTGAAAGTATCCAGAGAACCGGCCTCTGAGGCAGATCTCGGAGAAAACCCACGCAGGTCACGGGAAGAACGTACAAACTCCGTACGGACAAGCACCCGTGGTCAGGATCGAACCCGGGACTCTGGCGCCGCGAGGCAGCAACTCTACCGCTGCACCACCACCGTGCCGCCCAGCTAGTTCAACAGCAGGAGACTGCGGTGGATAACCGAGGAACGGATTGTGTGCCTCGTCTGCTCTGAATGCTCTCCTGCGGTGTAGTTGTGGCCGACTGATTAAAGACCAATTAACTAGCGGGGAAGGAATCAGCGGGTAATGACTGGGGTAAAGTGGCACTTGTCAGGAGAGGGGCTCCTCGTGTGAGCAGGTCAAAGCCTCCTCCCTGCCCCTCGCGTCCGTTAGCATCTTTAAGATCCCCGCAAGAACAATGGTCTCTCAAAATTAATTATTTCACTTTCTAAGGACAGCAGGTGCTTGGACTCCAGGGAATGTCTTATACCATTAACTAACAGGCACTGAATGAAATCGCTTTGACACAACGCACCGCACCTGAGGGCATTTATCGACCTGGTAGCTCAGCTAACACTAGCAGAATTGGTCGTACCATTCTAAGTAGCACAAATTAAATATAATACCCACCTGAGCAAGGTTTTTATGTGTAGGAAGGAACTGCAGATGCTGGCTTACACCAAACATAGACACAAAATGCTGGAGTAACTCAGCGGGACAGGCGGAGAGAGAAGGAATGGGTGACGTTTCGGGTCGAGACCGTTCCTGCCTCTTCAGAATTTATATGTTCT
>NC_073384.1:6205410-6243914 GCF_028641065.1 Leucoraja erinaceus | reverse complement strand
TGGATGGAGTGTGATTCTGTCAATTCCTCCCCATGTGGGTGTCTAGTTGTGTAGGAAGGAACTGCATTCAGACACGAAATGCTGGAGTAACTCAGCGGGACGGGCAGCACCGCCGGATGGAAGGAATAGACAATAGACAATAGACAATAGGTGCAGGAGTAGGCTATTCGGCCCTTCGAGCCAGCACCGCCATTCAATGTGATCATGGCTGATCATCCCCACTCAGTATCCCGTTCCTGCCTTCACCCCATAGCCGCTATCTAGCTCTCTCTTGAAACCATCCAGAGAACCTGCCTCCACCGCCCTCTGAGGCAGAAAATTCCACAGACTCACCACTCTCTGTGAGAAAAAGTGTTTCCTCCTCTCCGTTCTCATATCTGCCTCCACCCTCGACCACAGATGTTTGGCTGTTGAGTACAGCAGCGACTCGTGGATAAAACTGTCCACCAATAGACAACAGACAATAGGTGCAGGAGTAGGCCATTCGGCCCTTCGAGCCAGTACCGCCACTCAATGTGATCATGGCTGATCATCCCCAATCAGTACCCCGTTCCTGCCTTCTCCCCATATCCGCTGACTCCGCTATTTTTAAGAACCCTATCTAGATCTCTCTTGAAAGCATCTAGAGAACCTGCCTCCACCGCCCTCTGAGGCAGAGAATTCCACAGACTCACCACTCGTTTCGGGTAGAGACCCTTCTTCAGACCCATTCCTTCTCGCCAGAGACGCTGCCTGTCCCGCTGAGTTACTCCAGCATTTTGTGTCTGTCTTTGGTGGCTCAGTTACTGCTCCACAAAATCTACGAACAAACCCAGCACGCCGCATGTGGGCCTGTTGACTGAGTAACCATAGGGGCCACACAAGCTGCACACGACTGTGATTAGAGTGGCAGGATGGGAGGTGGTAATTAGTACCTGGGCTGGAGAAACTGTTTGCTCCTGCACCCTACTTCAGCGATTCATTCAGTACAAGCCTTTATTGAATATTGTTTGTTGATTTTGCACAACGACCCTGTTATTAAGTTGCTGGTTGGCTCATACGAAGCGTACATTAACACCAAAATTGATGCCTGCTGTTTGCTCTTCTCCTCTTGCAATGAACATAAATAAAATTAGGAAATGCTACGTTTTTGGCATTTGGTTTCTGGGCATTGGTTTGCCGTCTGACCTCAATAGAGAATGGACGACAGGTGCAGGAGTAGGCCATTCGGCCCTTCGAGCCAGCGCCGCCGTTCAATGTGATCATGGCTGATCATCCACAATCAGTACCCCGTTCCTGCCTTTTCACCATATCCCCTGACTCCGCTATTTTTAAGAGCCCCATCTAGCTCTCTCTTGAAAGCATCCAGAGAACCCGCCTCCATCGCCCTCTGAGGCGGAGAATTCCACAGACTCACAACTCTCTGTGTGAAGAAGTGTTTCCTCGTCTCCGTTCTAAATGGCTTACCCCTTATTCTCAAAGGGCCGAATGGCCTACTCCTGCACCTATTGTCTTGTTTCTTGGTTTCTTGGTCCTCCAAAATATTCCAAATGGAATTTAAACTGGAGGTGGTGAAGGGAGGGATTAAGCCAGAAAGGGTTATTGGGAAGAAAGAGCTACTTTAAATTTAGTTGCATCTGGTTGGGTAACTATAGTAGGGTGGAGTTTATTCCATGCTTTAATTGTGCGGGGGAAGAACATATTGCTGTACACATCTGTCTTTGTAGCTGGGATCACACATTGGATCATTTTGTTGCATTTTCGTTTCGAATGCATTTCGTTGTCTCTGTACTGTACACTGACAATGACAATTAAATTGAATCTGAATCTGAATCTGAATCGGATCGAATGCCCTTGCATAGAAACATAGAAAATAGGTGCAGGAGTAGGCCATTCGGCCCTTCGAGCCTGCACCGCCATTCAATATGATCATGGCTGATCATCCAACTCAGTATCCTGTACCTGCCCTCTCTCCATACCCCCTGATCCCTTTAGCCACAAGGGCCACATCTAACTCCCTCTTAAATATAGCCAATGAACTGTGGCCTCAACTACCTTCTGTGGCAGAGAATTCCACAGATTCACCACTCTCTGTATGAAAAATGTCTATTGTCTATTGTCCAATGCTGGCTCGAAGGGGCCGAATGGCCTAGTCTTGCACCTGTTTTCTATGTTTCTATGTAATAGATTAGGCGTGCGTTATCAGGGCCACACCACGGAATCAAGTGGTATCAGCGAAAGCTGAAGAATGGCAGTGATATTGTTGTTTGCATTTCACGAACGCGGTTGTCAAGTGTAGTGTACTTTATTCATCAACGCTCCTGTGTTCCCTGCCGCTGGAAAACAATGAAAACACACGCAAGGCACAACCCTGCCATACATACTGACCGGTCAATATAACATTTCCATGCGCACTAGCCCCGCCATTGTTTTCAACCCCAGGAAAGCGCACCAAATGAGCCCACACAGTAGGTCAAACAGCATGATCAAAGACTCTCCTGAAGAATGCAGTGAAATATGAAAACACAAAAGAAAGCCAATGTGATTTTTCCATTTTTCTCAACTTCAATTTGTGTCTTAAGACGTGGTGAGGGGAATAGATCGGGTAGACGCACAGAGTCCCTTGCCCAGAGTAGGGGAAACGAGGGCCAGGGGAGGGGACATTCAAGATTCACGATTCAAGTGAGTTTATTGTCATGTGTCCCAGATAGGACAATGAAATTCTTGCTTTGCTTCAGCACAACAGAATATAGTCGGCATAAATAAATACAGAACAGATCAGTGTGTCTATATACCATTGAATATATATATATACACACACATAAATAAACAGATAAAGTGCAATAGGCTATTAAAGTTCAAAATTTTGTTTGAGTTGAGTTTAATAGCCTGATGGCTGTGGGGAAGTAGCTGTTCCTGAACCTGGATCTTGCAGATTTCAGGCTCCTTAAACATAGGTTTAAGGTGAAGGGGGAAAAGATTTAATAGGAATCCAAGGGGTAACTTTTTTACACTAAGGGTGGTGGGTGTATGGAACGAGCTGCCAGAGGAGGTAGTTGAGGCTGGGACTATCCCATCGTTTAAGAAACGGTTGGACAGGTATATGGATAGGACAGGTTAGGAGGGATATGGACCAAGCGCAGGCAGGTGGGATGAGTGTAGCTGGGACATTGTTGGCCAGTGTGGACAAGTTGGGCCAAAGGGCCTGTTTCCATACTGTGTTACTCTATTACTATTAAAATATCCATGAGTTAGGTTCATAGGATCAAGGAGCAGAAATAGGCCATTTGGCCCATCGAGTCTACTCTGCCATTCAATCATGTCTGATCTATCTCTCATTCTCCTGCCTTCTCCTCATAACCCCTGACACCCGTACTAATCAAGAATCTACCTTTAAAACATCCACTGACTTGGCCTCCGCAGCCGTCTGTGACAAAGAATTACTCTGATTCACCACCCTCTGACTAAAGAAATTCCCCCTCATCTCCTTTCTAAAGGAACGTGCTTTAATTCTGAGACAGACACAAAAAGCTGGAGTAACTCAGCGGGACAGGCAGCATCTCTGGAGAGGCAGAATGGGTGACGTTTCAGGTCGAGACCCTTCTTCAGACTGGTTAGGGATAAGGGGAAATGAGGGATATAGATGGTGATGTGGGGAGATACAGAACGAGTGAAAGATGTGCAAAAAAGTAACGATGATGAAGGAAACGAGCCATTGTTAGCTGTTTGTTGGGTGAAAATGAGAAGCTGGTGCGATTTGGGTGGGGGAGGGACAGAGAGAGAGGGAATGCCGGGGCTACCTGAAGTGAGAGAAATCTAGATTCATACCAAGGGGCTGTAAGTTGGACAAGCTTTTCCCCTTTGAGAATAGGGAAGATTCAAACAAGAGGACATGACTTCAGAATTAAGGGACAGAAGTTTAGGGGTAACATGAGGGGAAACTTCTTTACTCAGAGAGTGGTAGCGGTGTGGAATGAGCTTCCAGTGGAAGTGGTGGAGGCAGGTTCATTGGTATCATTTAAAAATAAATTGGATAGGCATATGGATGAGAAGGGAATGGAGGGTTATGGTATGAGTGCAGGCAGGTGGGACTAAGGGAAAAAAGGTTGTTCGGCACGGACTTGTAGGGCCGAGATGGCCTGTTTCCGTGCTGTAATTGTTATATGGTTATATGGTTATAAGTTGCCCAAGCGAAATATGAGATGCGATTCCTTCCAGTACACTCCAGTTGACATTACCACGAACGTGCCAACGTATGGAAGAGTGTGGAAGAAAGAACTGCAGATGCTGGTTAATATTGAAGGTAGACACAAAATGCTGGAGTAACTCAGTCGGCGAGGCAGCATCTCTGGAGAGAAGCTATGAAAGAGCCATGAAAGAGTCCTATTTCCTTTAAAGAAAGACATTCTTGCCATCGAGGGAGTACAGAGAAGTTTCACCAGACTGATTCCTGGGGTGGCAGGACTTTCATACGAAGAAAGACTGGATAGACTCGGCTTGTACTCGCTAGAATTTAGAAGATTGAGGGGGGATCTTGTAGAAACTTACAAAATTCTTAAGGGGTTGGACAGGCTAGATGCAGGAAGATTGTTCCCAATGTTGGGGAAGTCCAGAACAAGGGGTCACAGTTTAATGATAAGGGGGAAGTCTTTTTTGCGACCGAGATGAGAAAAACATTTTTCACACAGAGAGTGGTGAATCTGTGGAATTCTCTGCCTCAGAAGGTAGTTGAGGCCAGTTCATTGGCTATATTTAAGAGGGAGTTAGATGTGGCTAAAAGGATCAGGGGGTATGGAGAAAAGGCAGGGATGGGATACTGAGTTGGATGATCAGCCATGATCATATTGAATGGCGGTGCAGGTTTGAAGGGTCGAATGGCCTACTCCTGCACCTATTTTCTATGTTTCTATGTTTATCATTGTTACTTTTTTGCATATCTTTCATTCATTTCTCTCTATATCACCCTCCATATCTCTCGTTTCCCTTTCCCCCTGACTCGCAGTCTGACCAAGGGTCTCGACCCGAAACGTCAACAATTCCTTATCTCCAGAGATGCTGCCGGCCTGACCTGCTGATTTACTCCACTATTTTTTAGTTTAGTTTAGAGATACAGCATGGAAACAGGCCCTTCGTCCCACCGAGTCCCTGCTGACTCACATTTCCCGTGCATTGACACTATCCTACACTTTACATTTTACACCAAGCCAATTAAACCTACAAACCTGTACGTCTTTGGGGTGTGGGAGGAAACCGAAGGTCCCGGTGAAAAACCCACGCAGGTCACAGGGAGAACGTACAAACTCCGTAAAGACAGCACCCAACTGGCTGGTGTGGGCAAGTTGGGCCAAAGGGCCTGTTTCCACACTGTATCGCTCTATGACTCTGCGTAAGGGAACTGGCGACGCTGAGGAACACTTCCAACCCACCCGCTAAGTTTGAACATCTGTTCTGGCAGATGTTTTGCATCAGAATGCAGGTGGAAGCCAGTGCCAAGGGTAGAGCAGCTAACTTGGTGGCCATTTCCCAGGCTCACTGCCTGCCTTGTATATTTTGTCTAGCAAGTGTTGTTGGCAGGGTTGCTTGCAACGTCGTGAATCCACCAGAGTGTTACTGATTCAGTTAGCAACTCCCACACAGCATGGGCTATATAACATGCATGCCTCGTCATTCGCTAGTATAAACTCCAGCTTCAGTTCCTGGGTATCAGTGTCATGGAGTCATAGAGTGATACAGTGTGGAAAACAAACCCTTCGGCCCAACTTGCCCACACCGGCAAAACATGTCCCAGCTTCGGCCCAACTTGTCCCAAAACATGTCCCACCTGCCCGCGTTTGGTCCACACCCCTCCAAACCTGTCCCATCCATGTACCTTTCTAACTGTTTCTTAAACGTTGGGATAGTCCCAGCCTCAACTACCTCCTCTAGCAGTTCGTTCCATACACCCACCACCCTTTGTGTGAAAAAGTTACCCCTCAGATTCCTATTAAATCTTTTCCACTTCCCCTTATACCTCTGGTCCTCGATTCACCTGCTCTGGGCAAGAGACTCTGTGCATCTACCCGATCTATTCCTCTCATGATTTTATACACAGTGCTACAGTGTTATATGATGAAGTGCATGGTTTAACGGGCAATTTCCTCACGAAGTGATCCCTTCACCACCTTGAGCACGACACAAAATGCCGGGGGTACTCAAAGGGCCCGGCAGCATCTGTGGAGGGAAAGGACAGGCGATGATTCAGAGTGAAGAAGGGTCCCGGCCGGAAACGTTGTCCGTCCATTCCCTCCACAGATGCTGCCTGAGCTGTTGGAACATGTTACAAAGAAATAGTCTATGTCTCCGATTCCTTCCCTCCACAGATGCTGCCTGCCCCATTGTGTTACTCCAGCACTTTGTGTCTATCAATAGACAATAGACAATAGACAATAGACAATAGGTGCAGAAGTAGGCCATTTGGCCCTTCGAGCCAGCACCGCCATTCAATGTGATCATGGCTGATCATCCACAATCAGTACCCCGTTCCTGCCTTCTCCCCATATCCCCTGACTCCGCTAATTTTAAGAGCCCTATCTAGCTCTCTCTTTACATAGAGAATTGTCGGAGGTAGACACAACATGCTGGAGTAACTCAGCGGGAACAGGCAGCATCTCTGGAGAGGAGGAATGGGTGGCATTTCGGGTCGAGACCCTTCTTCGGCCTGGTTTAAACTAGGAGTCTGAAAACCATGACCACCAGGTTCAAGAACAATTTATATGGTTATATGGTTATATAGTTTATATTATTTAGTTTAGTGATACAAGGAAAACGAGATGCCAGGTTTTGGAGGTAAAATTAGTTGATGACATGAAAGATGACGGATTGAAGTCAGCTTAGTTTAGTTTAGTTTAGTATAGAGATACAGCCCGGAAACAGGCCCATCGGCCCACCGAGTCCGCGCCGACCAGCGATCCCCGCACACTAACACTATCCTACGCACACACCAGGGGCAATTTACATTCACACCAAGCCAATTAACCCTCAAACCTGTACGTCTTTGGGGTGTGGGAGGAAGGTATCGGAGAAAAGCCACGCGGGTCACGGGAAGAGCATACAAACTCCGTACAGACAGCACCCGAGGTCAGGATTCGTAGCAAAAGGATTTGAGTATAGGAGCAGGGAGGTTCTACTGCAGTTGTACAGGGTCTTGGTGAGACCACACCTGGAGTATTGCGTACAGTTTTGGTCTCCAAATCTGAGGAAAGACATTCTTGCCATAGAGGGAGTACAGAGAAGGTTCACCAGACTGATTCCTGGGATGTCAGGACTTTCATATGAAGAAAGACTGGATACACGCGGCTTGTACTCGCTAGAATTTAGAAGATTGAGGGGGAATCTTATAGAAACTTACAAAATTCTTAAGGGGTTGGACAGGCTAGATGCAGGAAGATTGTTCCCGATGTTGGGGAAGTCCAGAACAAGGGGTCACAGTTTAAGGATAAGGGGGAAATCTTTTTGGACCGAGATGAGGAAAACATTTTTCACACAGAGAGTGGTGAATCTCTGGAATTCTCTGCCGCAGAAGGTAGTTGAGGCCAGTTCATTGGCTATATTTAAGAGGGAGTTAGATGTGGCCCTTGTGGCTAAAGGGATCAGGGGGTATGGAGAGAAGGCAGGAACAGGATACTGAGTTGGATGATCAGCCATGATCATATTGAATGGCGGTGCAGGCTCGAAGGGCCGAATGGCCTACTCCTGCACCTATTTTCTATGTTTCTATGTTTCTAGGATCGAACCCGGGTCTCTGTTTGCTGTGAGGCAGCAACTCTACCGCTGCTCCACCGGGCGCCTAACACACACACACGACAGCACTTGAAGCACTTGAAGTGCGCAGAGGTTTCATAAATAAAAGTCCTAAGTAACGCTGATTAATGGCTGGGAAAAATAAAAAAATAAACCAGTCCTGAAGCAGGCAAATCTTTCCAGAAAATGACGGGGAAAAAAAACAACTGCATGTGTTATTGGACAACACCTCCGGGGCCAGAGTGTTCTCAGAGCCAGGGCTTCTCAAAGCCTCCCCTCCCTGTCCCTGAAGATTTAATTGTCTAATTCATCAGACACCTCCAGCACAGAGGTCCCACCACAATGGAATGGTTAGTACAAGCTGCCAAAGCAAAATTAAAAGCACATTGGCAAGTAACATGGAAGCAATCCACCCGGTATATTGTCCTGTCCATTGTGATTTTTTAATTCTGAGTAATCTGAGCCCTAAGTGTTGTCTTACCCCCTGTTTTTGGAGCTCTGTCAACTCCTTTGGCCTTCCATGCTGAAGTGCTGGTGACTGTAACTATGTTAGTGCTGCGTTTGGCTTTATCTTTGTCTACCACCCAACCATTTACATTTCTCCTGGACGAGACTGGATAGGCCAGACGGTCTCGGCTAACGAGCTGGCGAGCTTGAAAGGGAAATAAAAAAATGTTTAACCTCGATTTCCTTTTTTACATATTTCTCCCGTGTTGCCGGAGGTAAAGGGGGTGGCCATTCGTGTCAGCATTTGTAGTGGACAAAATGGATGAAACGTCGTTGTTGAGGGTTTGGACACGCTAGAGGCAGGAAACATGTTCCCGATGTTGGGGGAGTCCAGAACCAGGGGCCACACAGTTTAAGGATAAGGGGTAAGCCATTTAGAACGGTGACGAGGAAACACTTTTTCACACAGGGATTTGCGAGTCTGCGGAATTCTCTGCCTCAGAGGGCGGTGGAGGCCGGTTCTCTGGATACTTTCAAGAGAGGGCTAGATAGGGCTCTTAAAAATAGCGGAGTCAGGGGATATGGGGAGAAGGCAGGAATGGGATACTGATTGTGGATGATCAGCCATGATCACATTGAATGGCGGTGCTGGCTCGATGGGACAAACGGCCTACTCCTGCACCTATTGTCTACTGTCTATTGTGATATTCTCTCAACTACCTCCTCTGGCTGATCATTCCATTCACCCCACCACCCCCCCCCCCCCCACCTCACCCTTAAATCTGTGCCCCCTTGTAAATCAGTACCCCCTGATTTCCTTCAAAGACAGTATGTGCATCTTAAAAAGGTTTACTATCTTGGGCTGTTTAAGAAGGAACTGCAGATGCTGGGATAATCGAAAGTAGACAAAAATACTGGAGAAACTCAGCGGGTGAGACAGCATCTATGGAGCGAAGGAATAGGTGACGTTTCGGGTCGAGACCCTAATATCTTGGGTTCATTATTTGATTATATAAGATTATTTATTCCTTATTGTGATTGAACAATTCTGGGAACTTAGGAGCAAGGGGAACAATAGTCAATAGTCAATAGACAATAGACAATAGACAATAGGTGCAGGATTAGGCCATTCGGCCCTTCGAGCCAACACCACCATTCAATGTGATCATGGCTGATCATTCCCAATCAGTACCCCGCTCCTGCCTTCTTCCCATATCCCCTGACTCCGCTATTTTTAAGAGCCCTATCCAGCTCTCTCTTGAAAGCATCCAGAGAACCTGCCTTCACCGCCCTCTGAGGCAGAGAATTCCACAGGCTCACCACTCACTGTGAGAAAAAGTGTTTCCTCATCTCCGTTCTAAATGGCTTACTCCTTATTCTTAAACTGTGGCCCCTGGTTCTGGACTCCCCCAACACCGGGAACATGTTTCCTGCCTCTAGCGTGTCCAAGCCTTTAACAATCTTATACGTTTCAATGAGATATCCTCTCATCCTGCATTCACTCGATCTATTCCTCTCCTGATTTTGTACACTCCCTGAGATCACCCCTGGCAAAAAGCTGGAGCAGCTCAGCGGGTCAGGCAGTAACTCTGGAGTAAGGGAATAGGGTAACGTTTTCGAGTCGAGACCCTTCTTCAAACACTAAACAAAATAAGAGCATGAGAGGTATTGGCAGTCAGCTCTATTTTGTTCTTGACCTACTTCCCCGCGTATCCTTTTCTTTCAGTTATTTACCCAATTCCCTTTCGAAAGCTGACACTGAATCTGTTTCCAGCGCCCTTTCAGACTCTGCTTTCTGATCATAACAATTCTCTGGCTCCTGGGCCAAATGTATTAAATCCGTGTCCTCTGGTTACCGATCTTCTGCCAGGGGAAACAGTTCCCCTTCAGCGCAGCGGTAGAGTTGCTGCCTCACAGCGCCGGAGACCCGGGTTCGATCCTGACCACGGGTGCTTGTCTGTACGGAGTTTGTACGCCCTCCCCGTGACCTGCGTGGGTTTTCTCTGGGGGCTCCGGCTTCCTCCCGCACTCCAAAGACGTACAGGTTTATAGTCTAAATTGGCTTTGGTGTGTGTGTGAGATAGTTGAGTTCAGTTTAGAGATACAGCGCGGAAACAGGCCCTTCGGCCCACCGAGTCCACGCCGACCAGCGATCCCCGCACACTAACACTGACCTGCACTCTAGGGACAATCCACAATTACACCAAACCAATTAGCAAACAAACCTGTACCCCTTTGGAGTGTGGGGAGGCAACCGGGGATCTCGGAGAAAACCCACACAGGTCACGGGGAGAACGTGCAAACTCCATACAGACAGCATAGTCAGGATCGAACCCGGGTCTCTGACGCTGTAAGGCAGCAAGTCTACCGCTGCACCCATTGTTAGTGTTATGCCCCCGTCCCACTTAGGACACCTGAACGGAAACGTCTGCAGACTTTGCGCCCCACCCAAGGTTTCCGTGCGTTCCCGGAGGTTTTTTTGTCAGTCTCCCTACCTGCTTCCACTACCTGCAACCTCCGGCAACCACCTGCAACCTCCGGGAACCGCACGGAAACCTTGGGTGGGGTGCAAAGTCTCCAGAGGTTTCCGTTCAGGTTTCCTAAGTGGGACAGGGGCATTAGTGTACGGGGATCGCTGGTCAGTGCCGACTCGGTGGGGACTGAATCCTGTTTCTGCGCTGTATCTCGAAACTAAACTAAACTAAACCAAACTAAACTAAACTAAACTAAACTAAACTAAACTAAACTAAACTAAACTAAACTAAACTAAACTAAACTAAACTAAACTAAACTAAACTAAACCAAATCTCCCCATAATTTAACGGAATTGCTGGACATATCCTCCAGTCCCCAGGGCCAGTGAGATGCTGCCCTGACCTGGACATGGCTCCCGGAATAGAACATTTTTTCTCTCTACATTTTATCAGTCAGCAATCTATTTTCTTTTAGCTGTGCAGGCTCGGCAGTTTGACCCTTTGGGGGAAGTGGCTTGGCCTCCATGGGGCTGGCAAATCCCTGGAATTAGAGTCGTGGAGACATACAGCATGGAAACAGGCCCTTTGGCCCATCTAGCACAGAACTCTTTATCCATGAGGATTGAGAGACGCTAGGCCATTATTTAACATGAAGGCACTGCAGATACATATTTGAAATCATGTCTGAAGAAGGGTCTCGACCCGAAACGTCACCCATTCTTCTCTCCAGAGACGCTGCCTGTCCCGCTGAGTTACTCCAGCATTTTATGTCTACCTTCGATTTGAACCAGCATCTGCAGTTCCTTCTGATACATATTTGAAGGGCTGGGAAGCACATGAGGATGTTACCACTGAAATGTCTAATCTAAGGGTTCCCAACCATTTTCGTCCCGTTTACCCCTGGCAACTTTAATAGCACATAAGGAGATTGAGAGGGGATCTTATAGAAACGTACACAATTCTTAAGGGGTTGGACAGGCTAGATGCAGGAAGATTGTTCCCGATGTTAGGGAAGTCCAGGACAAGGGGTCACAGCTTAAGGATAAGGGGGAAATCCTTTAAAACCGAGATGAGAAGAACTTTTTTCACACAGAGAGTGGTGAATCTCTGGAACTCTTTGCCACAGAGGGTAGTTGAGGCCAGTTCATTGGCTATATTTAAGAGGGAGTTAGATGTGGCCCTTGTGGCTAAGGGGATCAGGGGGTATGGAGAGAAGGCAGGTACGGGATACTGAGTTGGATGATCAGCCATGATCATATTGAATGGCGGTGCAGGCTCGAAGGGCCGACTGGCCTACTCCTGCACCTAATTTCTATGTTTCTATGTTTCTATAACAATGTTATTTCACTCAATCATGAACAACTAATGATGAACAGATATACCAGAACCAAACACAGTCAGTCAATGAGAAAAAATACGTACAAATCCAGAATTAACAAATTTACCCCCAGGGTAGGGGAAATGTACCCCCCCGGGGGTGAATTTACCCCAGGGTTGGAACCCTTGGTCTAATCCGCTGCTATATAAATGGAAGCACGGTGGCGCAGCAGTAGAGTTGGTGTCTTACAGTGCCAGAGACCCGGGTTCGATCCTGACCTCAGTCAGTGTGGAGTTTGTACGTTCTCCCTGTGATCGCATCGTTTTTCTCCGGGTGCTCCGGTTTACTCCCACATCCCAAAGACGTGCGTGTTGGTGGGTTCATTATAGTCACCTCATAGCTATACCCTATTTTATTTGTCATTCCCACCCTGGGAGAAAGGTTGTGACTGTCTACCCCATCAAAGCCTCTCATCAGTTTATAAGCTTCTATCAGTAAAGTTTAGTTAAGTTTAGTTTAGAGACACAGCGCGGAAACAGGCCCTTCGGCCCATCGAGTCCGCGCCGACCAGCGATCGATCCCCTGCACACTAACACTGTCCTACACACACACTGGGAACAATTTAATATCTATACCAAGCCAATTAACCGACAAACCTGCACGGCATTGGAGTGCGAGAGGACACTGAAGATCTTGGCGATAACCCACGCCGGTCACGGGGAGAGCGTGCAAACTCAGTACAGACAGCGCCCGTAGTCGGGATCACCGGTTCCTCGCTCCCCTCCATTGAGTCTGTCCAAAGCAAGCGCTGTCTGCGTAGGGCGCTCAGCATCGCCAAGGACTGCTCTCACCCCAACCACAGACTGTTTACCCTCCTACCATCCGGGAGATGCTACAGGTCTCTCCGTTGCCGGACCAGCAGGCCCAGGAACGGCTTCTTCCCTGCGGCTGTTACATTACTCAACACTGTACCTCGGTGATCGCCAATCACCCCCCCCCCACCCCCGGACTCTCCTCCCACCAGGAAAAAAAATACTATGACTGTTTGCACGTAAATAGATTTATTTATTGCTCGTATTTATGTTGCTCTTCCAGGGAGATGCTAACTGCATTTCGTTCTCTCTGTACTGTACACTGCACAATGACAATTAAAGTTGAATCTGAATCTGAACCAGATAAGGGGAAATCCTTTAAAACCGAGATGAGAAAAACTTTTTTCACACAGAGAGTGGTGAATCTCTGGAACTCTCTGCCACAGAGGGTAGTTGAGGCCAGTTCATTGGCTATATTTAAGAGGGAGTTAGATGTGGCCCTTCTGGCTAAGGGGATCAGAGGGTATGGAGAGAAGGCAGGTACGGGATACTGAGTTGGATGATCAGCCATGATCATATTGAATGGCGGTGCAGGCTCGAAGGGCCGAATGGCCTACTCCTGCACCTAATTTCTATGTTTTCTATGTTTCTATGAACCAGGGTCTCTGGCGCTGTGAGGCAGCAGCTCTATCGCTGATAAGACTTTTACTATGGAATATAAGCGGAGAGTGCGGAAAATTGAAGAGTTAAATAAGGGCAGCAGTGTCTGTCACTGCACATGGAAGGTTTAGCAAGTAGCTCGAGAAACAAAGCTGAAAGCACAGACCCTGCCCTGCCTGCGTAAGGCAAGTGCCAATTATACTGGTGAAGCAGGGCTCTTCATAACTTAAAGCAGTGATGAATTCACCCATTCAGCACTTGAACGGCAGAAGATTAAAGGATACATTTGGGATAATTTCCTTCACTGCTTGGGGATGTGCTTGAATACCCTCTGGGTCTCTAAGCGGCTATTATTTTAAGGTTGTTTGCTCGGTTGCCATGGTGACATAAAGGGGTGTTTTAGTTTAGTTGAGCTTTGCGATACAACGCGGAAAAAGGCCATTCGGCCCACCGAAGGCAGACAAAAGTGCTGGAGAAACTCAGCGGGTGCGGCAGCATCTATGGAGCGAAGGAAATAGGCGACGTTTCGGGCCGAAACCCTTCTTCAGGCCTTCGGCCCACTGAGTCTGCGCTGACCATCAAACACCCGTTCACACTGGCTCGATGTTATCCCTCATTATCATCCACACCGGGTCAGTTTGGTTCAGTTTAGTTTATTGTCACGTGTACCGAGGTACAGTGAAAAGCTTCTAGAAACATAGAAACATAGAAAATAGGTGCAGGAGTAGGCCATTCGGCCCTTCGAGCCTGCGCCGCCATTCAATATGATCATGGCTGATCATCCAACTCAGTATCCTGTACCTGCCTTCTCTCCGTACCCCCTGATCCCTTTAGCCACAAGGGCCACATCTAACTCCCTCTTAAATATAGCCAATGAACTGTGGCCTCAACTACCTTCTGTGGCAGAGAATTCCACAGATTCACCACTCTCTGTGTGAAAAATATTTTTCTCATCTCGATCCTAAAAGATTTCCCCCTTATCCTTAAACTGTGACCCCTTGTTCTGGACTTCCCCGACATCGGGAACAATCTTCCTGCATCTAGCCTGTCCAACCCTTTTGTTGCGTGCTAACCAGTCAGCGGAAAGAGAGTACAGGATTGCCGTCGAGCCATGCTCAGTGGTACCCATGCGTGGTTAGGGAAGAACATTTTACACACCAGGAACATTTTACAGAGGGCCAATTAACCCAGAAACCCGCACGGCTTTGGGACGTGGGATGAAACTGGAGCAGCCTGAGAAAACCCATGCGGTCGTGGGGAGAACGTGCAAACTCCACACAGACAGCACACTCAGATGTCAGGATCAAACCCGGGTCTTTGGTGCTGAGAGGCAGTAGTTCTTCCGCTGTGCCGTACTTTCATCATTGACCTCTTTATGCCCTTTATTGTGGCGTTGGAAGTATAATAACTCATTAACAATATCCAGAGTGGCTAAAGATAGAGGCAAAAAGCTGGAGTAACTCAGCGGGACTGGCAGCATCTGTGGAGAGAAGGAATGGGTGACCTTTCGGGTCGAGACCTTTCTTCAGACTGAAGAAGGGTCTGGTCCCGAAACATCACCCATTCCTTCTCTCCACAGATGCTGCCTGCCCGCTGAGTTACTCCAGCTTTTTATGTCTACCTTTGCTTCAAAACCAGCATCTGCAGTTCCTTCCTGCACACACTGTTGGCTGTGGGCCGGGTGAAAACGAGTTTCAGACAATGAGACTGAACAAGACGACTTTGAAGCTGGGACAACATCTTGGGCGGGGGACGGACGGAGAGAGAGGGGGTGCAACAGTTACTTGAAATTAGAGAAATCTATATTCACATTCATATTGAAGAATAATACATTTTTAATCAGCTTAAAAAATCTCATTGAAGACTCAGTATCAAAGAGGATTCATTAGGATTCACTGGGGCACTGAATGACCAGTTGGAAGAGACAGAATGTGTATCATATTTCTAGTGACTGTTATGATTGTCTATTTTTAGTGATGTTTGACAAGATTTTACCATAGATGGCTGCTGCTGTGCTGGGTCAGAGCTTGGATCCTGTATATGATGATTTCTATGTTACATATGTAGGTTAAACATTTCATTTCTGGAGCATTTCTAATAAAATTGCTTTAGGCACTTTGGCCTTCATTGGTATTGAGTATCCTGATTAAATTTTATCTTTGTAAGCCTCATTGTCAACTTCCCCTAGCTAACAAACATCTATTTTACATTTCCCTTGACTTCATCACCTTTGATCTCTCGTTTTCACACCCTATCTTTCCATATCTCGATGTCTCCCGTTTCCCCTGACTCTCAGTCTGAAGACGGGTCTGAGCCGGAAACGTCACGCATTCTTTCTCTCCAGAGATGCTGCCTGTCCCGCGGAGTTACTCCAGCATTTTATGTGTGGGACTTGCGAACGGGCTCTGGAGGAATGGTCCTTGTCAAGGTTTATCCCGAACAGCCCCGTAACGGACGGCGGCCATGCGGCGCAGCGGGTGGAGCTGCTGCCTCACGGTGCCAGAGACACGGCCTTACCTTCTTCATCTTGCGAATGAAACAGAAACCAAAGAAATAGTTAGATCTCAAGCCGGGTGTTGAGCAGCCAGGTTGTTAACATTGTCAAGGGTTTGGATACACTAGAGGCAGGAAACATGTTCCCGATGTTGGGGGAGTCCAGAACCAGGGGCCACACAGTTTAAGAATAAGGGGTAAGCCGTTTAGAACGGAGACGAGGAAACACTTTTTCTCACAGAGAGTGGTGAGTCTGTGGAATTCTCTGCCTCAGAGGGTGGTGGAGGCTGGTTCTCTGGATACTTTCAAGAGAGAGCTTGATAGGGCTCTTAAAAAATAGTGGAGTCAGGGGATATGGGGAGAAGGAAGGAACAGGGTACTGATTGGGGATGATCAGCCATGATCACATTGAATGGCGGTGCTGGCTCGAAGGGCCGAATGGCCAACTCCTGCACCTATAGTCTATTGTTGTCTCTGTTGGCGTCAATGTCTGCCAGGCCCTGAGCTCTATTTGGTGGGTGGTAGAGGGGGTACCCGGAGATGGCATGGTTGGCTGTCTGCTGTTCTGCTCCGTATTCAGACAGGGCTCTGGCGGAGCCTTCCCAGTGGGAAACCACCGGCCTTCCCAATGGAATACCACTGGCCTTCCCAATGGGAAAGCACGCCTTGGTGTAATGGAAAACTGTTCGATGCCGGAAGAACTATAGGTCCACTGAGTTTCGGGTAACTGATGGTCCGGAAACTCCCTTAATCCGGACAAAATTACGAGAGCATTGTGTGTGGCATAAGCTCACTCAGGACGTCTGCCCATCCTGGAAACGTTAATTGTATACTTCTTTGTTGATTGTAAGAAAGTAAGTAAGTTTATTGGCCAAGTATTCACATACAAGGAATTTACCTTGGTGCTCCGCCCACAAATAACAACATGACATACAGTGACAGTAACAGTGTTAATTCTTCATTTAAGTTTCTAGCAGTCCATGGCGCTGTAGAGACATGCATGGGATATAATTAGTGGGTTTGAGGGGTATTGTTGAGGTGTTATTATGTGAGGCTGGGGTAAAGTGGATGTGGAGAGGATGTTTCTACTAGTGGGAGAGTCTAGGACCAGAGGTCACAGCCTCAGAATTAAAGGACGTTTCTTCAGGAAGGAAATTAGGATAAATCTCTTTACATAGACACAAAAAGCTGGAGTAACTCAACGGGACTGGCAGCATCTCCAGAGAGAACGAATGGGTGACGTTTCGGGTCGAGACCCTTCTGAATTTCTTTAGTCAGAAACATAGAAACATAAAAACATAGAAATTAGGTGCAGGAGTAGGCCATTCGGCCCTTTGAGCCTGCACCGCCATTCAATATGATCATGGCTGATCATCCAACTCAGTATTCCATACCTGCCTTCTCTCCATACCCCCTGATCCCTTTAGCCACAAGGGCCACCTCTAACTCCCTCTTAAATATAGCCATTGAACTGTGGCCTCAACTACCTTCTGTGGCAGAGAATGCCACAGATTCACCACTCTCTGTGTGAAAAATGTTTTTCTCATCTCGGTCCTAAAAGATTTCCCCCTTAGCCTTAAACTGTGACCCCTTGTTCTGGACTTCCCCAACATCGGGAACAATCTTCCTGCATCTAGCCTGTCCAACCCCTTAAGAATTTTGTAAGTTTCTATAAGGTGTTGAATAGGTGGAACAGCAACTCTACTGCCATGCCACCGTGGGTGGCTACCTTCTGTAAATTGTTCATGGCAGGAAGGCTAACACTAGGGTGAAGGGGTGATTGTTGTTCGGCGTGGATTCGGTGGGCCGCAGGGCCTATTTCCACGCTGTATCTCTAAAACTAAACACTAAAAACTCGTGTATGGGTGATTGCTGGTCAGTGTAGAACTGGTGGGTCGAAGGGACTGTTTTCTACGCTGTATCTCCAAAACTAAAGCCAGTGTACGGGGGGGGGGGGGTGTGTGTGTGATCGCCGGTCGGCATGAACTTGGCGGACGCTGTATTTCTAAATTAAACATAGCAAAATAGAAAATAGGTGCAGGAGGAGGCCATTCGGCCCTTCGAGCCAGCGGTGTTTAAGTAGGAACTGCAGATGCGGGAAAATCGACAAACGTTGCCTATTTCCTTCGCTCCATAGATGCTGCTGCACTCGCTGAGTTTCTCCAGCACTTTTGTCTACCTAAAATCAGTCCCCCCATTCCTACTCCCCCCCCCCCCCCCCCCCCCCATCTCCCCTTATTCCGTTAGCCCTCAGAGCTAAATCCGACTCCCTCTTGAAAACATCCAGTGAATTGGCCTCCACTGCCTTCACGAACGGCATCTGCAGTTCCTCCCTGTGTCTACATGATCCGAATCAACTCTGCATATGACCTCTCCGTTACTCCTTGGGTTTTCTCCACCTCGGTGACCACAATTGAGTTTAGATTCAGATTCAGATTCAGATTCAATTTTAATTGTCATTGTCAGTGTACAGTACAGAGACAACGAAATGCATTTAGCATCTCCCTGGAAGAGCGAAGGGGGTCGGAGTTTAATTCCAAACATGCTAAACGCTTGACGCAAAAGGCGTTCACCAGTGACAGTTGTATGCGGCGCTATTAAATTGCACAGTCTTTTCTCACCGGCCCTTTCTGCCCAGACACAGCATCAGCAGAAGCTCAGATGTGGAGCGGTTCTGTTAGCACAGACTCAATGTGGGAATTAACTGCAGGCTACTGTGGTTACAAAGGCTTACACTGTGCAGTTTGCTGGGACCAACTGAGCAGATGACTGGAGAGTACAGAGCTGTCTCAGAGAGGAGGGATGGTTCTGTCTCTCAGTTTGTGTCACATTGTTGCCCCAAGTACAAGGGCCGACAAAGGCAAAGGGGCCAACTCCACAAGAATTCACAGTCATTTAATTCATTGCTTTTTTTCTTTTTTTTATAAAAAGCCACACGTGCCCTTTGTGAGCGCAGAGGGTGCGCATGAAGAGTTTTGTGTCAAGGCAGCTCAGATGGGCCTGACGTCTGTCTCTCCTGGGTCAGGGGGAGAGAGACAGCTGCTAGACTGTGGAGGCGGTGCAGTGGGAAGGTGCGGGCCGTTTTGGCCACAGGACATCCATTGAGGAGTCGTCCGCACCCCCTGCCCATCCAGCGCAAGGCATATGGTTGCAGCCCCCCACACCCAACACACTCCCTCCCACCCTCAGGGGGTTCCACACACACAAATACCTCCTCCCCCCCCCCCCCCCGAGGCATCTTGCGTCCATTCTCCCAGCAGCTGTGACCAAAGAGCCCCCCTCCCCTCTCCTCCCCAGCTCGGAATGACTCCACCAATATCAGCACAGACTACGGGAATTCTGTTGCGCGGGATGGAACTGCAGGTGCTGGTTTAAACCAGAGATAGACACAAAATGCTGGAGTGACTCAGTGGGACAGGCAGCATCTCTGGAGAGAAGGAATGGGTGACATTTCGGGTCGAGACCTTTCTTAATTCTGTTGTCGAGAACCTAGAGTCACACAGGCCATTCGGCGGCCAACTTGCCCACACCAGCCAACATGCCCCCCCCCCCCCCCCCCCCCCCCCCCCCCCCCCCCCCCCCCCACCCCCCCCTAATCCCACCTGCCAGCGAAGGGTTTCGGCCCGAAACGTTGCCTATTTCCTTCGCTCCATAGATGCTGCTGCACCCGCTGAGTTTCTCCAGCATTTTTGTGCACCTTCCCTCTAAACCCTCTTCTTTAATCCCTCTTCTTTAGTCAGAGGGTGGTGAATCTGTGGAATTCTTTGCCACGGAAGGCTGTGGAGGCCAAGTCAGTGGATATTTTTAAGGCAGAGATAGATAGATTCTTAGGTACACAAAAAAGCTGGAGAAACTCAGCGGGTGCAGCAGCATCTATGGAGTGAAGGAAATAGGCAACGTTTCGGGCCGAAACCCTTCTTCAGACGTTTCCGAAACGTTGCCCATTTCCTTCGCTCCATAGATGCTGCTGCACCCGCTGAGTTTCTACAGCTTTTTTTGTGTACCTTCGATTTTCCAGCATCTGCAGTTCCTTCTTAAATAGATAGATTCTTAATTAGTACGGGTGTCAGGGGTTATGGGGAGAAGGCAGGAGAATGGGGTTAGGAGGGAGAGGTAGATCAGAGTTGGTGGGCCGAATGGCCTAATTCTACTCCTATCTGTTATGACCTTACGATATTGGCTCAATATCGCTTTAAACCGTTCCTTGTTCCTACATCACTTTGTGCTTTGGATAAAATGTGACATTATTTGAATTTCAGGTGCAAATTATTGAAGAGACAAAGACAAGTGAAGGATTTAAGGGCATGTGCGGAGATGATAAATATTGTGGGACACTGGTTTGGGCAGGTTACTCACTGCCCATTACCTCACTAAACTAAAGAGAAAAAATTCAATCAAATGCATCAGTATTTGTGGGATAGTTCAGGCTCCAAGGACTTCAATATCATACTAATAACATGAAGTGTCGCTGCAACCAGTCCCTATTCTTGATCAAGTTGCAGTAACAACTCGTAGGTCACAGGATTATTCTGCAATGGTTATTGGAATGGCTGTGAGCGATTGCACCTAAAGCAGCCATCTTCTTCACTCTTTCTCCAGGCCGGCATGGCGGCGCAGCGGTAGAGTTGCTGCCTCACAGCGCCAGAGACCCGGGTTCCATCCTGACGACGGGTGCTGTCTGTACGCAGTTTGTGCGTTCTCCCCCGCGCGCGACCTGCGTGGGCTTTCTCCGGATGCTCCGGTTTCCTCCCACAAACCTTAAAAATAAATTAGATAGTTATATGGACAGGAAAGGTATGGAGGGTTATGGTCTGAACGCAGGTGTATGGGACTAGGGGAGAATACGTGTTCGGCACGGACTAGAAGGGTCGAGATGGCCTGTTTCCATGCTGTAATTGTTATATGGTAGGTTAATTGGCTTCGGGAAAATTGTAAATTGCTCTTAGTGTTAGTGTATGGGGTGATCGCTGGTCGGCACGGACTCGGTGGGCTGAAGGGCCTGTTTCCAGACTGTATCTCTCTGGTCTAAAGTCTACAGTAAAGCAGCCTAGACTCCATTTCCAAACACCTAAAGCCATTGGATGCAAATTTCTAACACCAATCATTTTCAAATTGTTGATCGCTTGCAATCTTATTCCCAGTGATTTCAGGAGTAAGGGTTGGTTCTTCAATTGGAGGACTTCCAATCCAAGGCTTTCTGGGAATGAAAGTGAGTGCCACCTCCATTCTTAATCATGGAGTCATATTGAGTGAATCAGGGTGGAAACAGGCCCTTCCGTCCAACTTGCCCCATCTACACTAGTCCCACCTGCCTGCGTCTGGCCCATATCCCTCCAAACCTGTCCTATCCATGTACCTGTCTAACAGTTTCTTCAGTGTTGGGATAGTCCCAGCCTCAACTACCTCCTCTGGCAGCTTGTTCCATACACCCACCACCCTTTGTGTGAAAAAGTTGCCCCTCAGATTCCTATTAAATCTTTTCCGCTTCACCTGGAACCTTTGTCCTCTGGTCCTCCATTCACTTACTCTGGGCAAGAGATTGTGTGCATCCCTGGCCTTTGCCCAACCATCTCCTCATCAACTCTTTCTCCCCCTCACCCGTATCCACCTATCACTAGCGAGGCTTGACCTGTCCCCCCCCCCCCCCACTCTACCAGCTGTCTCAACCCCCCACACCCACCCCCCCCCACCCCTCTCCACCACAATCAGTCTGAAGAAAACTCCTCACCCTAAATATCTTCAGTGTAAATTAGCATCAGCCGCTCCTTCCTATATATTAGAAACATAGAAACATAGAAATTAGGTGCAGGAGTAGGCCATTCGACCTTTCGAGCCTGCACCGCCATTCAATATGATCATGGCTGATCATCCAACTCAGTATCCCGTACCTGCCTTCTCTCCATACCCCCTGATCCCCTTAGCCACAAGGGCCACATCTAACTCCCTCTTAAATATATTGTAGCACACCAGTTCCAGAGACAAAGTCCAATGTCCGCAATGGGGTAGAGGTGAATTGGACATAGAAACATAGAAAATAGGTGCGGAAGGAGGCCATTCGGCCCTTCCATCCAGCACCGCCATTCATTGTGATCATGGCTGATCGTCCCCGATCAATAACCCGTGCCTGCCTTCTCCCCATATCCCTTGATTCCACTCACCCCTAGAACTCTATCTAACTGTCTCTTAAATCCAGCAGTGACTTGGCCTCCACTGCCCTCTGTGGCAGGGTATTTCACGAATTCACAACTCTAGTACCCGAGCTTAGGGGAGGGCCGTTCAGAAGCCCGATAACAGAGGGGAAAGAAGCTGTTCCTGAGTCTGGTGGTGCGCGCTTTCAAGCTTCTGTACCTTCTGCCGGACGGGAGCGGGGAGAAGAAGGAGTGACCGGTGTGGAACAAGACTTTGATTATGTTGGCTGCTTTTCTGAGGCAGTGTGAAATGTACATGGAGTCTGGTCCATGTGTTCAGAGACCAAGCATTCCTGAGTCTGGTGGTGCGCGATTGCAAGCTTTTTTGACTATGTTGAAATAATTGATTTGGTTAAGTACTCTGAATGGGCACCTCTTGTGCTAATGTGAGAGTATGTTTTCACATGCTTTAACATAGAAAGCATTTTATTGGGATGCACCTCAGCTTGGTTCGGGAACAACTCCATCCAAGACCGCGAGAAATTGCAGCGAATTGTGGACGCGGCCAAGAACCGTCGCACAAACCAACCTCCGTTCCATCGACTCCATTCACACCTCACGCTGCCTCAGCAAATCCAGCAGCATAATCAAGGACCAGTCGCACCCGGGCCACTCCCTCTTCTCCCCTCTCCCACCGGGCAAGAGGTACAGAAGTGTGAAAACGCACACACCTCCAGATTCAGGGACAGTTTCTTCCCAGCTGTTATCAGGCAACTGAACCATCCTACTACATCCAGAGGTCAGTGCTGAACTACTATCTACCTCATTGGTGACCCTCCGACGATCCTTGATCGGACTTTGCTGGCTTTGCCTTGCACTAAACATTAGTCCCTTGTCATGTATCTGTACACTGTGAATGGCTCGATTGTAATCATGCGTTGTCTTTCCGCTGACTGGTTAGCACGCAACAAAAGCTTTTCACTGTACCTCGGTACACGTGACAGTAAGCCAAGCTGCCGTAGAGATTACAAACTGGCTGTTAATTGAGTCTCGAACCTGAAACAGGATCCGATGCTAAAAATAGACTGCCGCGCAGCTTTATATGGATTGGAGCAGTTCACAAACTTGGATATGAGTCATGCATGTCGACAGAGAGTGTTAGCGGATCAGTCTAAGGAGCTTTTGACTGTCAACACACACAGGCTTGTTCACATGTAACCGACTATACTTTGGTGTTTTGGCCGCACCTCCTATCCTTCAGAGAACCGTGTCGGGAGACCTTGCCCGGCTCGCCGGAGGCCATTTTTGGAGTCCTATTGTATTTGAGTTTGGCCTGATTATATCTATGTATAGCATGGAAAAGAACTGCAGATGCTGGTTTAAATCGAAGGTAGACATGTAATCTGTACCCCGTTCCTGCCTTCTCCCCATATCCCTTTAAGAGCCCTATCTAGCTCTCTCTTGAAAGTATCCAGAGATCCGGCCTCCGAGGCAGATCTCGGTGAAAACCCACGCAGGTCACGGGAAGAAGTACAAACTCCGTACGGACAAGCACCCGCGGTCAGGATCGAACCCGGGACTCTGGCGCCGCGAGGCAGCAACTCTACCGCTGCGCCACCACCGTGCCGCCCAGCTAGTTCAACAGCAGGAAACTGCGGTGGATAACCGAGGAACCGATTGTGTGCCTCGTCTGCTCTGAATGCTCTCCCGCGGTGTAGTTGTGGCTGACTGATTAAAGACCAATTAACTAGCGGGGAAGGAATCAGCGGGTAATGACTGGGGTAAAGTGGCACTTGTCAGGAGAGGGGCTCCTCGTGTGAGCAGGTCAAAGCCTCCTCCCTGCCCCTCGCGTCCGCTCGCATCTTTAAGATCCCCGCAAGAACAATGGTCTCTCAAAATTAATTATTTCACTTTCTAAGGACAGCAGGTGCTTGGACTCCAGGGAATGTCTTATACCATTAACTAACAGGCACTGAATGAAATCGCTTTGACACAACGCACCGCACCTGAGGGCATTTATCGACCTGGTAGCTCAGCTAACCCTAGCAGAATTGGTCGTACCATTCTAAGTAGCACAAATTAAATATAATACCCACCTGAGCAAGGTTTTTATGTATAGGAAGGAACTGCAGATGCTGGCTTACACCAAACATAGACACAAAATGCTGGAGTAACTCAGCGGGACAGGCGGAGAGAAGGAATGGGTGACGTTTCGGGTCGAGACCCCTCTTCAGAATTTATATGTTCTTCAAAAAATAGACAATAGACAATAGGTGCAGGAGTAGGCCATTTGGCCCTTCGAGCCAGCACCGACATTCAATGTGATCATGGCTGATCATCCCCAATCAGTAACCCGTTCCTGCCTTCTCCACATATCCCCCGACTCCGCTATTTTTAAGAGCCCTATCGAGCTCCAGAGAAATGATTGTTTAGGTTAAGGTAGACAAAAATGCTGGAGAAACTCAGCAGGTGAGGCAGCATCTATGAAGCGAAGGAAATAGGCAACGTTTCGGGTCAAAATCCTTCTTTGTTTAGTTTAGAGACCCAGCGCGGAAACAGGCCCCTCGGCCCACCGTGTCTGCGCCGACCAGCGATCCCCGCACACTATCACCACCCCCCACACACACTAGGGATAGTTTCTTAAATTTGACCAAAGCTGATTAGCCTACAAACCTATACGTCTTTGGAGTGCGGGAGGAAACCGGAGCACCCGGAGAAAACCCACGTGGTCATGGGGAAAACAACCAAACGCCGTACAGACAGCACCCGTAGCCTGGATCGAACCCGGGTCTCTGGCGCTACCGATACTACAACGTTTAACAAAGATTCTTAAATGCCATGATCAAATTGAATGGCGCTGCTGGCTCAAAGGGCCGAATGGCCTACTCCTGCACCTATTGTCTATTACATACTGAACAATAAATAACTAATTCACAATCCTTGTTGAGGTCATAAGCTCATAAGTGATAGGAGTAGACTTAGGCCATTCGGCCCATCAAGTCTACTCCGCCATTCAATCGTGGCTGGCGCTGTCAGGCAGCAACTCTACCGCTGCGCCACCGCGCCTCCCGTGCATTCCGTCCCCTGGGTATTTTTAACGGTGGGATTCGGGATGGGGTGGGGGCATAGACCCACAGATTAATACCTGCAGTGAGCCAGGCGGCATCAACCTCAGGGGGGAGACGATACAATGAGCGCTTCTTGTCAACCTCTCTCCGTTTCCCCATCTCGACCCTCGGACGCCTGAATGGTTTTATCATTGTTGACAACGCACGCTGACATCTGTGTCCCCGGCCAGGGACAAAAGGCGTACGACTTCATCAATTATATCACTTCCTAGCCACAGCGGGCCTGCATTCAAAACAAAACCCTCCCCCCCACCACAACCCCCTTCCAAAGACAGGGGAAGGATTTATTTCGGTTCTCCAGCTGCCCATTTCATCCGCGCCCCAGTTGGACTCAAGGCATTTTGCTAATCTGTCTTGTGCGGGAAGGAACTGCAGACACTGGTTTAAACCGAAGGCCGACACAAAAAAGCTGGAGTAACTCAACGGGACAGGCAGCGGCATCTCTGGAGAGAAGGAATGGGTGACGTTTCGGGTGGAGACCCTTCTTCAGACTGAGAGTCGGGGGAAAAGGGAAACGAGAGATACAGACGGTGACGTAGAGAGATGCAGTACAAAATGAATGAAAGATACGCAAAAAAGTAGCCATGATGAAGGAAACAGGCCATTTGTTAGCTGTGAGCTAGGTGAAAAGACAATGAGACTCAGCAAGACGATTTTGAAACTGGTTCAACAACTTGGGTGGGAGAGGGATCGAGAGAGAGGGGATGCAAGGGTTTCAATGTTAGAGAAATCAATATTCATACTCGGGTGGAGAGAAAGTTTTCACTAGTGGGCGAGTCTAGGACCACAGATCACGGGGCAGTTCGCAGCCCAGCGGTATGAATGTTGATTTCTCTAATTTCATAAGTGACAGGTGCAGAATTAGGCCGTTCAGCCCATCAAGCCTACTCCACCATTCAATTGTGGCTGATCTATTTTTCCTTCTTAACCCCATTCTCCTGCTTTCCCCCCCATAGCCCCTGGCACCCGTACTAATTAATAATAATAATAATAATAAATTTTATTTATTGGGCGCCTTTCAGACATCTCAAGGACACCTTACATAGATTAACAGGAATATAAACATATAATCAGAGTAAAATAAATAATAAAGACATCACAGAGACACAAACTAAAAACAGAATTCAGTCCAAAAACAGAAAATCAAAAACACAATGTGAAGAGAGAGCAGCGGCAGCTAAAGCGCGCCAGCGTCCACTCTCCCTTCACGGCAGCCATCTTGGACAAAGACTAACAGGATTACATTACAGACAAAAAAATCATCCCCCCACAATGGATACCACTGTGGGGGAAGGCACAATGTCCAGTCCCCACCACAAGTTCACCCCAAGGTCAGGCCTATTAAGGCCACCGCAAATTGCCTCTACGGAGGCCCGATGTTCCTGGCCGTTCTCACCGGGTGGTGTTGACCCGGCGTCGGGAGAGTCCACTCAGCGGCTGGGCCACCTGGAACGGCCGCTTTCTAGCTGGAGACCGCGGCTTCCGAAGCCGACAAGGCCGCGCCGGTTTGGAGCTCCCAGGCTCCCGATGATGAGGTCGGCGCCTCCCGTTCCGCTCCGCAGACCGGAGGTGTTGAACACGGCGGCCTCAGCTCACCAGAGCTCCAGCGCGTCGATCCAGCGCGGCGACCCAGGCAAGGCATCGCCCGCTCCGCTCCACGATAGCGCTCCAGCGCTGTGCCGCCACCGAGGCCGAGGTGCTGGGCGGTCCCCGCCAGGAAACAGCGCTCCAAGCCCGCTGGTAGGCCACGAGGACGGGTCGACGGGCAGCCCGGAAAAAAAGCTGCCTCACCGACCAGGTAGGGACCTAGGAGTAGAGTTGGCACCTACCCCCCACATTAAAAAGTCCATATCCCCTACGAACGAAAAAACAGGACTCACTAAAAACTATAAAAAAAACGATTTAAAACGGACGGTTGCTGGCTAGCAGCCGCTCACCAAGATGGCTCCTCCCATTAAGAATCTATCTATCTCTGCCTTCAAAATAATAAATAATAATAATGCATTTTATTTGCTGGCGCCTTTCTGGACACCCAAGGACACCTTACAGGACATAAAATCACAATGCATTTATCAATATTAAAATCAAGTTGATTTAAAAAAAAAAAAACACAAAACATTTTAAGTCATTAAAATCAGGGTGAACATGGTGGAATTTATGTCGGTTATGCTAATCTAGACAGGTGTGTTTTGAGTTGTGATTTGTATTGATCGATAGTGTCCAGGTGACGGATGGGAGGTGGGAGAGTGTTCCAGAGACGTGGGGCAGAGCAGCTGAAGGCTCTGGCACCCATGGTGCCGAGTCTAAATGTGGGGACAGTTAAAATTGCAGCTGAGGAGGAACGAAGTGACCGGGAAGGAGTGTATGGTAGCAGCAGGTCAGAGAGGTATTGGGGAGCAAGGTGGTGTAGGGCTTTGAAGGTCAGCAGTAAAATCGTGTAGTTAATCCGTTGGTGCACAGGGAGCCAGTGGAGCTGAGTGAGGATGGGTGGTGATGTCGTCCGATGATCTGGTGCGGGTGATGATCAGGGCTGCAGAGTTGTGAATGCATTGGAGGCGATGAAGAAGTTTATTGGAGGTGCAAGTGAGGAGGGTGTTGCAGTAATCGATGCGGGAAGTGACCAGAGCGTGGATGAGGACTCTTGTATTGTCTTTGGAGAGGGAGGGGCGGAGTCTGGAGATGTTGCGGAGATGAAAGTATGCAGAGCGTGTGATATTGCTGATGTGGGGGCCAAAGGAAAGTGTACTGTCCAGAATGACGCCGAGACTTTTGACATGGGAGGAGGTGGGTATGGGTGAGCCATCAACTGAGATGGTGAACGGGTGGGTTTTGGAGAGTGTGGACTATCCACTGACGTGGCCTCCACAGCCTTCTGCGGCAATGAATTCCACAGATTCACCACCCTCTGACTAAAGAAATTCCTTCTCATCTTTCTCTAGGTACTTCCTTTAATTCTGAGGCTATGACCTCTAGTCCTAGACTCTCACACTATTGGAAACATCTTCTCCACATCCACTCTATCCAAGCCTTTCACTGTTCGGTACGTTTCAATGAGGTCCCCACTCATCCTTCTGAACTAGAAGTACAGGCCCAGTGCCGACAAATGCTTATCATGTGTTAATCCAATGACAAGTAACGCCTGAATTCCCTCTCTCTCTCCGCCCTTCCCCCGTCCTAGTAGTCCTGCCAGTTCTACTGTAAAAATCCTTATATCCCTTCGTTAACGGCTATTCCATAACCAACAATGGACCACTGTGGGCTCTATCTTTCCTTGACCATCAGTGCCGGCTCTGATTTGTTCTGAACCCCCCCATACCTCTTGGTTTCCCTCCCCCCTGACTCTCAGTCTAAAGAAGGGTCTCGACCCGAAAGGTCACCTACTCCTTGTCTCCACAGATGCTGCCCAACCCGTTGACTTACTCCAGCACTTTGTGTCATTCTGTTAAATTTGTCTATGTTCAAAAAAGACAAGTGGTGCTGGAGTAACACAGTGGGTCAGTCAGCATCTCTAGACAAAAAAGGCACAAAGTGCTCTGGAGAAAGTCACCGGGCTTCTCCAGAAGTCTGTGTCTTCTTTGTGTCTTTAGAGATACAGCTCGGAAACAGGCCCTTTGGCCCATCGAGTCCGAGTCCACCAACAATCCCCACACATTAACGCTGCTATCCTACACACTAGGGACAATTTCCAATCTTTACTGAAGGCAATTAACCTACAAACCTGTACCAATTAACCTACAAAACTGTGGAGTTTGGGAGGAAACCGGAGCACCCGGAGAAAACCCACGTGGGTCACGGGGAGAACGCACAAACTTTGTACAGGCAGGAGCCCTAGTCAGGATGGAACCCGGGTCTCTGGCGCTGTGAGGTAGCAACTCTACCGCTGCACCACTCTTGATCTGCCATGCCTTCTCTAGAGGATATAAACATTTGCCTTGCCCGCTGCTGGGCCTTCATTCTGCAAGAATTTGGTCAGATCCTGCACAGTACTGTATTGAACACAGATGTACCTCGTGAACTGGGGCTGATCACATTGTTTATTTTTAAGAAAGAACTGCAGATGCTGGAAAAATCGAAGGTAGACAAAAATGAGGGAGAAACTCAGCGGGTGAGGCAGCATCTATGGAGCAAGGCAAGGCAAGTTTATTTGTATAGCATCTTTCAACAACAAGGTAATTAAAAATGCTTTACATAAACCATTAAAAGCATTGGAAAGAAACACATATAAAATGACATTTCGATGTAAAACAATTAAGGCAGCATCTGTGGAGAGAAGGAATGGGCGACGTTTCGGGTCGAGACACTTCGCTCCACAGATGCTGCCTCACCCGCTGAGTTTCTCCAGCATTGTCTACATTGGTTATTTTAGCCTGGTTTAGAGATACAGCACGGAGACAGGCCCACCAAGTCCGCACCGACTAGCGATCCCCACACACCAGCACTATCCTCCCACACCAGGGACAATCTGTATTTACATTGACACTGACCCAATTATCCTACAAAATCCCGTACGTCTTTGGAGCGTGGGAGGAAAGCGAAGATCTCGGGGGAAGCCTGCGCAGGTCACGGGGAGAACGTAGAAATTCCGTACAGGCAAGCGCCGGTGGCCAGGATCGAACCCGTGTCTCTGGCGCTGTAAGCCAGCAAGCCGACCTCGGCACTCCCGTGCCACCCCCTGTGTAAAAAGGGGTAAGTTTGGGCAAGTAGTTCAGAGGAAGGCTGCAAGCCGAGTTTGAAATACATTTGCAGAGCGTATATCATTACCCATTGAAATTCTGCTGCCTTTGATGTGCGGGAGTCAATTGAACCTCTTTGCTTCATTCTTTCCCATCATTACAAGGAGATTACTGTGTGTTTTTAGCCCTGACAGAGCCCGACATTCTGGCCGACCTATTTAAAAGCAACACACAGCTGTGTACATTTACACTTCCTCCTCTACACCTTCCCCCCTCCCCCTCCCTTCCCTCCCTCCCCTCCCCCCTTCCCCCACCCCTTCTCCCCCTCCCCACTCTAGGGTTAGGAAGAATTCATCAGTAAAGGGTAAATCTTCAAAAGCAATGTCTTGTTTGCCAATTAGTGCAGACCACCATAGGCTTTAATGGGGCTTTCAATGGCTGCCTGAGGTGAAAGGAAATCTAGGAGTTAATTACAACCATGGCCTTAATGAAGCCGTAATTAGAATGTATTTACCGAGTAACAAAGCAGGCCATTCGGCCCAATGGTTCCATACTGGTCCATTTGAGCAAGTCAATTAGCCCAGAGGGTTGGGATGGGAGATTGCAACCTTCACGTGGTCCACCCCGTTTCGACGAATGCAATCAACCTGGCGTGCACAATCAAATAAGGTCAAACAGAACACGTTGTCCTACAACTTTAGGCTGTGCACGCCATACACAAGATGAAGAAGAAGGCCAGAGGGTTGATACAGTGAGGGTAGGAGGAACATATCGGTTTAGTTTATTGTCACGTGTACCGAGGTACAGTGAAAAGCATTTGTGGCGTGCTATCCAGTCAGCGGAAAGACAATACACGATTACAGTCGAGCCCTTCGCAGCGTACAGATACACGATCAGGGAATAACGTTTAGTGCAAGATTTAGCCAGCAAAGTCCGATCAAAGATAGTCCGAGTGTAGTTCACGAACGCTCACTGGTTGCGTTGGGATGCATGATAACAGCTGGGAAGAAATCCTGTTTGTGCTAACGGAATCAAGGGATATGGGGAGAAGGCAGGAACGGGGTACTGGTTGTGGATGACCAGCCATGATCATATTGAATGGCGGTGCTGGCTCGAAGGGCTGAATGGCCTACTCCTGCACCTATTTTATATGTTTCCCTGTAATGGAGTGGGCAGGTCTCTTGATCTTGGGGAACAGTGTCGATAGATCAAACAGTATTGCTGGTTTGGTCCGTGTCTGGTTTTGCTGCTGTCCTGATCCACAACCCATGTCAGGTTTCCACTCCACCACCCGGTGGCATGTGGGCGGCCATGTTTGTTAGTTCAACTTGAGACTCGGAGCCTACGCTACTCATTTCGATGGTCTCTGTATGTATTCTAATTAAAGTAGTTGTAACGATATATAATGACTCTACATCAATAGCACTTTGCACAAGCAGCACCTCATATTCCGTCTGGGTGGCCTGGAAACCAAGTACTATGAGCATGACCAAGAACGGTCCGAAGAAGGGCCTCGACCCGAAACGTCACCCATTCCTTCTCGCTAGAGATGCTGCCTGTCCCGTCGAGTTACTCCAGCGTTTTGCATCTATCTTTAAAAAAAAAATTAAAACATTTATTAATTTTTTATTTATCCATTTATCTATTTTTTTTTTTTTTTTTTTTTTCCCTTCATACAAAATATTTTATTCAGAACAAACAAAAATATAAGTTAGTAACACGATCAAAGAATGCCTATATTGGCATTTTCCAAACAAAGTTATCAAATTAAAATATTAACATTTTTATCAATAATACATTCGGCCTCCTGCGGAGACCAGCGTTTTTGCGTCTATCTTGGGTATGAATGTTGATCTCTCCATGTTTACATAACTAACCTGCAAGCAAACCCTCACCATTGACCCCTTCCCCTTCCCCTCCATCTTTGCTGCGAGTCCCACCTGAATGTACACCCATTCCCCCACAATTCTGGCCCCCTTTAACCCCTATCACTGCATCCTCTCCCGTTCAGAACCGCTCTCTAGTATTGAAGTATTAATGAAATGAAATAATATTGAAAATTGTGTAATAAGAATTAAATTAATTGTTAAATTTAATAAAAACAATGAAATAATATAAAAAATTATACAAAACAATTAAATTGACTGTTAAATTAATTAAATTAACTAAAAAAAATGAAATGAAATAATATTAAAAATTGTATAAAAACTATTAAATTAATTGCAACTAATTTCCAATTGGTGAGGATATCCTACAATAAGGGTCATCCATTCCTTCTCTCCAGAGATGCCGCCTGTCCCTTTGAGTTACTCCAGCACTTTGTGTCTATCTTTGGTTGAAACCAGCATCTACACTGTACAATTTACCTGCCTCCAGTAGTTTCCCACTGTGTTGAGATGAATGAGCGCACTCTTTCAGTTTGAGGTCTAGTCTGGGCACCAGTCCAGTGAGCATATTTCCCAGCCCAGCTACTGAGTCGTCGCTGCAAGTTTTCACACCGCCACTGGGTTCCATGTGAAGCCCGATGCCGACGGGAATGCAGTTGGGAGGCTGTTCTCTGTCTCCCAGGGAATTCCGAGATGTTTTCCGAATGTTCACAGCTTTCTAGCCTTCCGACAATTCCGTGGGGAATTTCTGGCTGTCCCCCGCTCGGAGTCACTGGCTTTTCTCAGGGATGTCGGAGACAAGATCTGGTTATGATCACATTGCTGTCTACAGTGGGATCTCACTGTGTGCCGTCTGGATGCTCCAATTCATAAGTTCCAACAGTGACTACGATTCGAAGACAGGCACAAAAAGCTGGAGTAACTCAACGGGACAGGCAGCATCACTGGAGAGAAGGAATGGGTGACCCTTCTTCAGACTTGGCCCAAAACGTCACCCATTCCTTGTCTCCAGAGATGCTGCCTGACCCGTCTGAGTTACTCCATCTTTTTGTGTCTATCTTCGGTTCCTTCCTGCACATAGTAACTACAATTCAATAGGAAAGCAGTTCAATTAATATAAAGTACTGAGTGTAGCTCGGTGACACAGCGGTAGAGTTGCTGCCTCACAGCGCAGGAGACGCGGGTTCGATCCCGACTACGGGCGCTGTCGGGATGGCGTTTGTGCGTTCTCCCCGTGACCTCATACATAGAAACATAGAAAATAGGTGCAGGAGTAAGCCATTCGGCCCTTCGAGCCTGCACCGCCATTCAATATGATCATGGCTGATCATCCAACTCAGTATCCTGTACATGCCTTCTCTCCATACCCCCCGATCCCTTTAGCCACAAGGACCACATCTAACTCCCTCTTAAATATAGCCAATGAACTGTGGCCTCAACTACCTTCTGTGGCAGAGAATTCCACAGATTCACCACTCTCTGCATGAAAAATGTTTTTCTCATCTCGGTCCTAAAAGATTTTCCCCTTATCCTTAAACTGTGACCCCTTGTCCTGGACTTCCCCAACATCGCAAACAATCTTCCTGCATCTAGCCTGTCCAACCCCGTAAGAATTTTGTAGGTTTCTATAAGATCCCCCCTCAATCTTCTAAATTCTAGCGAGTACAAGCCGAGTCTATCCAGTCTTTCTTCATATGAAAGTCCTGACATCCCAGAAGAGACTTCCCCCCGTTTTCTTCTGGATCCCCGGTTCCCTCCCACACTCCAAAGAGGTACAGGTTTGTAGGTTAATTGGCTTTGATAACATTGTAAATTGTCCCCAGTGTGTGTTGTAATGGATATAGCTTGGACCCAATAGCAGCACAGAATCAGGCAGGTATATTTGGTAATGAACCTTATTACAAAACTGTAACACAGTGTAGTAACACAGGAATGGGTACACCGTACTCACACAGAGGCTCAGGATTGAGCGAGGGTTCCGAAGAGGGGCAGGCAGGAGACGTAGTCGGGGTAGCGGAAAGTCCGGTAACCAGGAGATCCAACACACGATGCAAACAAACCAGCGAGGGACAGACGAAAGGAGAGTCGAAGCCAGGCAGGAAGTCGAGAAGTGGCTGGAGAGTCTTGCATGAATGCTGAGAACAATCTGGCACTGTGTGAACGGTGAGGAGAGTCTATATACCGGGTTAATTGGTGATCAGAGGCAACTGAGTGCAACAGGTGAGGAGAGTTGGGCTGATGAGAGGGGAGTGGCAGGCAGGCAGGTGAGGAGAAGGAGGGACCGGGTGAAAAGTACCGGGAGGTGAAGTGGATGAGAATGAGGAGAGGGCAGACTTTGACAAGTGTAGGATAGTGTTAGTGTGCGGGGATCACTGGTCGGCGCGGACTTGGTTGACCGAAGGGTCTGTTTCGGCGCTGTATCTCTAAACTAAACTAAACTAAACTAAACTACTTGGTAAAGTCCTGAGAGCTTGTGAAAGGCTTTGAGTTTAGTTTATTGTCACGTGTACCGAGGTATATGAAAAGCTTATTTGTTGCGTGCTATCCAGTCAGCGGAAAGACTATACATGATTACAATCGTGCCATCCACAGTGTACAGATACATGATAAAGGGAATAATGTGAATCCAAGTTAAAGGTACAAGTTAAAAGCGTCTATTCTTTAAACGTAGAACATTAGTTTAGTTTAGTTTAGTTTAGAGATAGAGTGTGGAAACAGGCCCACCGGGTCTGCGCCGACCAGCGATCCCCGCACACTAATACCCCTGTCCCACTTAGGAAACTTGAACGGAAACCTCTGGAGACTTTGCGCCCCACCCAAGGTTTCCGTGCGGTTCCCGGATGTTTTTGTCAGTCTCCCTACCGTGCTTCCACTACCTGCAACCTCCGGCAACCACCTGCAACCTCCGGGAACTGCACGGAAACCTTGGGTGGGGCTCAAAGTCTCCAGAGGTTTTCGTTCAGGTTTCCTAAGTGGGACAGGGGCTTAAACACTATCCTACACACACTAGGGACAATTAACACTTATACCAAGCCAGTTAACCTACAAACCCGCACGTCTTTGGAGTGTGTTAGGCTACCGAACTTCCCGGAGAAAAACCACGCAGATCACGGGGAGAACGTACAAACTCCGTACAGATAGCACCCGTAATCGAACCAAGGTCTCCGCCGCTGCATTCGCTGTAAGGCAGCAACTGTAAGGCTGCACCACTGTGACTGAAACATGGAACGGTACAGCACTGGGTTTCATTGTCTGTAACTCGTTTTCACCTAGCTCACAGCTAACAATGGCCTGTTTCCTTAATCATTGTTTTATCATTACCATCTCTGCCTCAGAGGGCGGTGGAGGCCGGTTCTCTGGATGCTTTCAAGAGAGAGCTGGATAGGGCTCTTAAAGATAGCGGAGTCGGGGGATATGGGGAGAAGGCAGGAACGGGGTACTGATTGGAGATAATCAGCCATGATCACATAGAATGGCGGTGCTGGCTCGAAGGGCCGAATGGCCTCCTCCTGCACCTATTGTCTATTGTCTATTGTTACTTTTTTGCCCATCTTTCATTCATTTGTTCCATATCTCTCTGCATCACCGTCTATATCTCTCGTTTCCCTCCCTTGACTCTCAGGCTGAGGAAGAGTCTCGTCCTGAAACGTCACCCATTCCTTCTCTCCAGAGACGCTGCCTGGCCCGCTGAGTTACTCCAGCTTTATTGTGTCTATCTTCGGTTTAAACCAGCATCTGCAGTTCATTCCTGTGCAATACAGTGAACAGGCCCAGAATGCGCATGCCAAACTCAAAAAGCAAGCCGAGCCTTTATAATGCAGAGCAGAAATGTTTGTTTAAGCACTATTTTGGTGCCAGGATAAAATATATTTATGTGACAACTCATCATTTCTAATCGTAATGGGATCCTGTTGAAATTATTCAGCGTGGAATTTTCTCAAGACATATCTCCAGTGTGTAGAGTATGATTGCATTTGGAAATTGCTCCTATCAGCATTCCGTTTCCATGGAGCTTCAGTAACTGAGTCCAGACTTATTCATTGAGATAAAAACCTTCATAAGGATGCACTGTCAAAATCGAAAAATCATCTTTGATCACTCTAAAGTGATCAGTTTTTGACATAGGCTTAAGGTGAAGGGGGAAAGATTTTAATGGGAATCTGAGGGTAACTTTTGCACACAAACCCATAAATGAGTTGCCGCAGGAGGTAGTTAAACCCCTGTCCCACGGTACGAGTTCATTCCAAGAGCTCTCCCGAGTTTGCCCTGATTTGAACTCCGAGATTTACCGTAATGGCCACTCGTCGGTACTCGGGGCTCTCGTGGACATTTTTCAACATGTTGAAAAATCTTCACGAGTCTTCCCGAGCTTACCTGCCATTAGCGAGTCTTCCCGAGTACCTGCCGTTAGCGTTACGAGCCGCTAAGAGACATCCCCGAGCTCCGACGTACCCGCTACGTTCATTCTCCGTGCTTACCACGAGTTTGATTTTTTTTAAACTCGGGAGAGCTCTTGGAATGAACTCGGACCGTGGGACAGGGCTATTAAGGGAGGGACAATCGCAACGTTTAAGAAACATTTAGACAGGTACATGGATAGGATAGGTTTGGAGGCATATGGGGCAAATGCAGATTGGTGGGACTAGTGTAGCTGGGGCATGTTGGAAGGTGTGGGCAAGTTGGGCTGAAGGGCCTGTTTCCATGCTGTAAGACTCTATGACTATGAGTCAAAATGTTGAAATAATCATTCAAAACTAATCCCATTGGTTTAAAACTTTTAGGTCTTTATTAAGTTAGTAAGTTAATAAGTTAGGTCTTTATTATCTGGAGCGCAGAAGGTTAAAGGGGGACTTGATAGAGGACTTTAAAATGATGAGAGGGATAGACAGAGTTGATGTGGACAAGCTTTTCCCTTTGAGAATAGGGAAGATTCAAACAAGAGGACATGACTTCAGAATTAAGGGACAGAAGTTTAGGGGTAACATGAGGGGGAACTTCTTTACTCAGAGAGTGGTAGTGGTGTGGAATGAGTTTCCAGTGGAAGTGGTGGAGGCAGGTTCGTTGGTATCATTTAAAATATAAATTGGATAGGCATATGGATGAGAAGGGAATGGAGGGTTATGGTATGAGTGCAGGCAGGTGGGACTAAGGGGAAAAAAAGTTGTGTCGGCACGGACTTGTAGGGCCGAGATGGCCTGTTTCCGTGCTGTAATTGTTATATGGTTATATGGTTATAAAACGTATTCAGGACTATGTGTAAGAATATGTTTAGAAGTGTGTGTGTGTAGGGGAGTGTAAATGTCCGGGGATCGTTGGTTGGGGCAGACTCAGCGGTCTGATGGGCCTGTTTCTGTGCTGCATCTCTAAACTAAACTCAGGGTCTCGGCCCGAAACATCACCCATTCCTTCCCTGCAGAGATGCTGACTGTCCCACTGAGTTACTCCAGCAATTTGTGTCTACCTTAAACTAAACTAAATTCTTGCCTCAGTCGGTCAGCATCCGTGACATCTCTTGCACTAGGTCACCGAATCCGACCAGTTGCCCGAAATCATCCGGCCCGCTGGCGTTTTTCTTTTTCAATTAGTCGCAGGGCTCGCGGGTGACCTGGCCACTACAACCAGTCCCAGGGCACACAGACAAAAAACCACACCAAGTGTCACACTAGTTGTTATGTATTATTACTAATTTATATATTATTAGTATGTAATATTACTAATTTATGCATCATTAGACGATAGGCAATAGACAATTGACAATAGGTGCAGGAGGAGGCCATTCAGCCCTTCGAGCCAGCACCGCCATTCAATGTGATCATGGCTGATCATCCCCAATCACTACCCCGTTCCTGCCTTCTCCCCATATCCCCTGACTCCTCTATCTTTAAGAGCCCTATCTAGCTCTCTCTTGAAAGTATCCAGAGAACCGGCCTCCACCGCCCTCTGAGGCAGAGAATTCCACACTCACAACTCTCCGTGAGAAAATGTATTTCCTGATCTCCTAAATGGCTTACCCCTTATTCTTAAACTGTGGCCCCTGGTTCTAGACTCCCCCAACATCGGGAACATGTTTCCTGCCTCTAGCATGTCCAAACCCTTAACAATCTTATATGTTATATGTATCGCCCCGTCTTACCTCTCTGAGCTGCTCCATCCATACGCTCCTGCCCGGTGCCTCAGGTCAGCTGATCAGCTGCTCCTTGAGGCACCAAGGTCTAAGCGGAAGCTCAGAGGGGATAGAGCCTTTTCTGTTGCTGCTCCGGCACTCTGGAACACCTTGCCGTTGCACATCAGACAGGCCCCCTCACTGTCCAACTTCAAATCCTCCCTAAAAACTAATTTTTATTCTCTGGCTTTCGACACTGGCTGAGACATTGCTCCTGTTTTTAGTGCTTTTAATGTCTTTTAATTTTTACTGTTTTATAGTCCTTTGTTTTACGGTTTTTAATGGTTTGTAATAACTTCTTGTCCATGAGTTCTCATGTACAGCACTTTGTGGCAAAAGTACTAAAGTTATTATTATTATTATGTTTCAATAAGATATCCTCTCATCCTTCTAAACTCCAGAGTGTACAAGCCCAGCCGCTCCATTCTCTCAGCATATGACAATCCCGCCATCCCGGGAATTAACCTTGTAAACCTTATTCGTAGGTATTTTTACTAATTACTAATTTAGTTAGTGTGTATTATTATTACCTCCATGTATTAACTATGGCGATAGATGTGACCC